>NW_027397071.1:44340335-44423838 GCF_003265705.2 Callorhinus ursinus | reverse complement strand
TTTCTTTCTTTCTTTCTTTCTTTCTTTCTTTCTTTCTTTCTTTCTTTTCTTTTTATTTCTTTATTGTACTGGATAAGACCTCCTGTACAATGTTGAATAAAGGAGGTTAAAAGAGACATTGCCTTGTTCCCAACTTAAGGAGAAAGCATTCAGACTTTCACTCAGCAGCTGAGTAGAGTTAATATTCTAGCAAGACAGTATTATGTAATATAGTTATGAAGTGACATCTCATATTTTCCATATTCCATTGATTAGAAGCAAGTCACAAGTCTTATCACACTTAAAGGAAAATTATACAAGATCATGAACATCAGGAAGTGAGGGTCATGGAGGTCACCTTGGAATCTGTCCACCACATATTTGATATCTGGTTTGCTGAGACTTTTCATTATCAATGGATATTGAATTTTGTCAAAGCTCTTTTTTTTTTAAACATATATTGACATGATGACATGCTTTTTTTTTTTCTTTTTTGGTGTAATGATATGGGGATTCAATGATACACTGAATGATATGGTGATTCAATGATACATTGAATGTTTTTTGAATGTTGATCCAAATTTGCATTTCAGGAATAAACCTTACTTGATCAGGAAGTATTAAATACTTTTTTAAATAAATTAATGGCTATTATTTTTTAATAAATTAATTGGTTTGCTAATATTTTGTATAAGATTTTCTTATCTATATTCATGAAGCATATTAGCCTGAAATTTCTTTTCTTATAATTTCTTTGCCTGGTTTTGGTAACAGGGTAAAACTAGCCTCATAAAAATAGTTGGGAAACATTCTCTTCTATTTTCTATAAGAGTTTGTATAGAATTGGGATTATTTCCTCCTTAAGTATTGGTAGAATTTGCCAGTGCAGTCCTCTGAGCCTGGACTTCTCTTGACAGGAAAGTTTTTAATTACAAATTTAATTTCCATAACTATAGGGTTATTCGAATTACCTGTTTTTCCTTGAGTGATCTTTGATAATTGGTGATTTTCAAGAATTTGTACATTCATATAAGTTTTCAAATTTATTGGCATCCAATTTTTTTATAATGTTCTTTTATCAACCCTTTAATATCTGTGGGTTCTCTAGTGGTGCTCTCTCTTTCATTCCTAGCATTCATAATTTGTGTCTTCTTCTTCTTCTTTTTTTTTTGCTTTATCAGTCTGACTAGAGATCTAGTCAATTTTGTTGCTCTTTTCAAAAAGCCATATTTGAGTTTCATTGGTTTTTCTTTTGCTTTTCTGTTCATTTTCTTTGACTTAAGTCTATGAAGTAGTAAGTCATGAAGACCCTGGAATAAAATAATTATAGTTCTGAGTATTGTCATCTTAGTTTTAGTTTTAAATATGAACTTTATAGTATATTCTGGATGCCTTACCCAAGTCAGTGGTGAAAATTATCATAATAAAACTGAAAACAACTGCTTAGTGAGAAAAGCATGAACCAACATTTACTGTGAGTCTATCATGTCTCAGACTTTCATGTCTCAGACTTTTAGATACGTTATCTCATTTTCATCTTTACAGCAACCTCATAAAGTAGGTAAACATTATCTACATACCCTTTTACAGATAGAAACACATGAAGATAGCATTTAAGTTCCTGGGATCCTTTCACTCTAGTTCACCAATTCTGAAGAAACATTTGATTTTGGTTTAAATTAAAAAATACATTTTGAAAATTTTGACACATTTTAATGCATAACAATAAGGACATAGCTAATAAATTATGGCATATCTACTGGATGGATACAAAGATTATATATAGGGTAACCCTATGTCTCTGTTTGCTCAAGTCATCCCAGTTTACTCCTCTTGATGTGACATGATTAATAATAGTTCATTTTTAACTCTCAAAAATGTCCTAGTTTGAATGATAGATTATGTAGTTGCTCTGATTATACAGCAAAATTGAAAGATAATTACAAAGTAAAGGGAGAAATCATGATACAATTTTGCAGTGGTATTAAAACATTTAATTGGAAACTAGATTTAAAATACATGAAATGATAATGATGGTTGTGTTAAGAAAATAGAATTATGAGCAGTATTTTTCTTTTCTCCTTATATTCCAAATATTCTATAATATTATTATATTTATTTTATAATTTTACAATGTGTAAATAAAAATATGTAGATGTAACATATCTTTTCAGTTAGAGTAGAGATTTTACATTGGCTTCTTGATCACAGTTTATGGGTTTCATAATGTAATGTGCATTTCATAATGTAATTTGGTTTAACTGTTATATTAGGGGTCAAATGTCTATAATATGTTTTCGTTTAACTTCTAAAGTAAATGCAATTAGAAAAAAATGATGAAACCAGGATGTCGGTAGCCAATCTTAATTTGCCTATTCTAACAATAAAGGTAGGATTAATAAAAGTATTTAAATTAGTATTTTAGTTAATATTGAAAGATCAGAATAAAAGTAATACCAAGGACAAGTAATACAATTGCTCTCATTTACTGAGTTCTTACTATGGGGGAGGTAATCATTTAATCACTAAAGCAACTCTGGAAGTGGATAATAGTATCATCATTTTACAAATAAGGAAATTGAGTCTTGCAAAGATTTATAAAGGTCACAGAGATCACAATTGAAAGAACTGTGATTCAAACCCAGGTCTTATAACATCAATGCCCATGTGCTCAACCACTAAACTATATGGGTGTCTGTTTTATTATACTTTTTTTGTGTAGTTTGAATATGCCATTTTAATTTAAGTGATTAGTGAATGTGTTTCTTTAGTGGAGAGAGAATTATTTACCAATATACATAAAACATTTCTTCTTTGAATTCTTTATTAGATCAGTCCGATGTAGAAAACCTCAGTTACTTTTTTTTTTTAAGATTTTGTTTATTTATTTGACAGAGAGAGCGAGAGAGCACAAGCAGGGGGAACAGTAGAGGGAGAAAGAGAAGCAGGCTCCCCACCAAGCAGGGACCCCGACATGGGGTTCAATCCCAGGACTCTGAGATCACAACCCGAGTCCAAGGCAGACGCCCAACCCTCTGAGCCACCCAGGAGGCCCATCAGTTACTTTTTTTAAAATTACTTTCTATAAATATTTTTTTTACATTTTTTAAAATTTTATTATGTTATGTTAATCACCATACATTACATCATTAGTTTTTTGATGTAGTGTTCCATGATTCATTGTTTGCGTATAACACCCAGTACTCCATTCAGTACATTACTTTTGGATAGTAAAGTCATTCATTATTGAGAGCTCCCTAACTTAGGGTAAATGCTGGATTTCACTGAAGAGCTTGCAGGAGGATAAAGACAACCCATGATTGTTATCT
The DNA here is from genome assembly GCF_003265705.2 of Callorhinus ursinus. Taxonomy (NCBI): domain Eukaryota; kingdom Metazoa; phylum Chordata; class Mammalia; order Carnivora; family Otariidae; genus Callorhinus; species Callorhinus ursinus. Next base: position 44,420,530 of record NW_027397071.1, on the reverse strand, counting down.
TCATCAAGTTTATCTAGCTTACTAAGGAATATCTTCTTCCTCACCACTCCTTGTACATTCCTCTGGAAATGGTAATATTGATAAGTGAGGCCACTGTCTCTATTAGAAGCTACAAAACTGTACCATAAAGTTAAAAATAAATAAAATTATTTTCTTTAGCATACCTACTGACTTTACATATTTTTTTAATGTTTTCAAACTACAATACTAGCTCATTGAGGACATTTTTAAAATTCATTGTCTTCAAACAATTTATAATTTATCCATGGAATAGAAAATAGATATTGTAGAAAGCAATTGGTATAAGCAGTTTGGTATAAAGTAATTGGTAAAACTTTGCTAAATCTATGAGTAGAATTCTGTAGAGAAAGTGAGGAAGAAGACATTAATTTTAATTTTGAATATAAGCACACAGTAACTGTTCAATAAATTCTTGTTGAAGTGAATTGAAATAAAAATATACATGGTATTAAATAAGACATACTGTATAAACAAGCACTCAACACATCTTTATTACCAGGCTGAAAAAACTATCTTACTTTGTATTCTGGTTTTTCATATAACTTATTTTTAACACTTCAATTTTACAGTTGGAACCTGCACAGTGTGGTCAATTCTTAAATCCTTAAAGAAGTGTTCTATATAAGAAACCAGATTTCCTTACCACATAAAAAAAAAAGCCTTTGCCAGAGAAACAGCAATAAAGAAATATATTTTTGATCAAAGAAGTAGTACAATGTAGTACCATTTAGTGCACATACATATGCAGAATAGTAGACTAAGGGAAGCTGGACTAGTTCAAACTGTCCTTAAAACTAGGAAATCAGCATTTTAAAGCTTTTTTATGTTTTATAGCCACCATATTAAAGTAAATTATTAGATCAAAGGTTTTAACAGTCTTGTCATTTTATATGTATTAATCTTTTTTAAAAAGTCATTGGGGAGGGTGTGTGCTATGGTGAGCGCTGTGAATTGTGTAAGATTGTTGAAACACAGACCTGTACCTCTGAAACAAATAATACATTATATGTTAAAAAAAAAAAAGAAGAAGAAGATAGCAGGAAGGGAAGAATAAAGGAGGGGAAATCGGAGGGGGAGACGAACCATGAGAGACTATGGACTCTGAGAAACAAACTGAGGGTTCTAGAGGGGAGGGGGTTGGGGGGATGGGTTAGCCTGATGATGGGTATTAAAGAGGGCACGTACTGCATGGAGCACTGGGTGTTATACGCAAACAATGAATCATGGAACACTACATCAAAAACTAATGATGTAATGTATGGTGATTAACATAATATAATAATTAAAAAAATAAATAAAAAAGTCATAAATGATACCTTCTCTCCAATGAGTGTGGAACCATAAGGACATTAGAGTAAGATAGTAATTAAATGTATATTGAAATCTATTGGACATCTGTACCATTATGATAAAAACTATCATACTATCAGGACATGAGCTAATGTATTACAACAAAAGATAACTTAGAGAAAAACAACGATCTCCCATAGATTTTTTTAATCCTATAGAATAAAATTCAAACCTTGGAGTCAAACATCCAGTACCCTCTAAACCCTGTCCCCTACTTATATTCTCAAATCTTAACTCCCAATACTCTTGTACAAAAAGTATTTTCTCTAGAACTCGTCTTCTCTCACTCCCCTAAGGTGAATTCTCACCTTTACATTATTACTCTGCCTTCTTTCTCTTTTTCTATTTTCATGAATCCTACCTCTTTAAGGGAAATTTGTGGAAACAACCTCTATGAAGCCATAAAAACAATCCGACTTCAAAATACAAACTGGAACAAGATATTTGCAACAAAAATAATCAAGAGAAGAGTACCCTAACAGTGTGTAAAGAATTCATACAAAGTAATGTAAAAATATTAATTGTGTTTAGTTTGGATTCCCCAGAAGTGGATGTTTAGAAAAGAATTTAAGCAGTAGATTTAGGATATGGTCTCAAGAAATACTTGTCAAGGGTATGTTATCAGACTATTTACTGGTATGGACAACTGGACCTTAATCTCTCTGGGGAACTCTGGGAAACAGTATAAAATATGTATCACAGTGGTGTCAAACGTAATGGGTGCAGGAGCTGAGGTATTTATAGTCTTGCTAGTCATTAGTTGAGGGCTGTTCCTGAGGGACATTAATTTCTTATGATGAGGGACATAATTTAAGTAATCTTTATCCACCAAGACATATGCTAAAAAAAATATTTGCAGAAAAAATGTTTATAATAAAATAGAAACAACTGTAATGTTCATTAAAAGGAGAATAATAAATAAATTGTGGTATATTCATACAGTGGAATACTATGGTAATCAGTCATTGACATCAAAATGGGTGAATTTCACAATTCAATACTAACTTTTAAAAGTTTCAGGAAAATATTCATTCATCATTCAGGAATTTGAGAGGCAAATAGGATGAGGTAGTCGGGGAGGGGCACTCAGGTTCTTTCAAGGTACCGCTTCTATTTATTAAATTATGTTGTGAGATACACATGTATTCTTTTAGATATATAACCTTTCATAACTAAAGATGGGGCATAGGAAGAGAAACTCAGAGTATCCCGGGAGGAGGAGGAGGGGAAACAGGAAATGGGTGTACTAGAAGCCAAGACTGAGAGAACAATCGATGACAACTGTTGCTAGTCAGGGCTGGATACAAAATGAAATGCAGTTAATGGAATTGGGACTTAAGAGGTCATTGGAGGCTTTGGCGAGTACTTTCAGTAATAGAGTTGGGGTAGATGCCAGAAAACAATGGCTTGACGAGTAATAAAAAGCAGTGAGTATAGTTTTTAAATAATTTTGTCAGTAAATGCAAGGAGGGAGATGGGCTGTAATTTGAGGTGAAGACAAATTTGAACATTATTTAGAAGTATTTTATAAAAGAACATAGTCTTGTCTAGACCACTGATAAAGGCATTTAAAAATGTTTAAATAGAAATTTAATTATAGGAAAAATTTAAATATTCTAAGAAAAAGTCTCCAGGAAAACCCTTGAGTTAAATCTTTTTTGGCAAAAAATATTTAAATATTTCAAATAACTATTTCATCCAACTGGTAAATTTTCCCAAAGGATAGTTCTTCTACTCTTTTAATGCCTCTTAAAGCATTTAGGATTCTGTATATTCATAGTTTCAATGTTATTGGTCATTTTTGTTGAAAGTTAATTGAACAAATTTGAATTACAATGTACATACATTATCAGTTGGGGGGACAGAATACTTCTCCCTTCCTGTTGGACAGTTTTAGTCATCATTGCAATAAAATATAGACACATGTTAATGATTTTGTGAAAGAGTAAGCAGATATCTTGCCTGACTATAAATGTGAATATTCTGTTGAGAAAGAATATTAAATTTAAAATTACAAAACATGGCATACAACCTGAAATTTCTATAAAAAATATCTCACTGGTGTACATAAGGTTAGGGCAACAGTAAGAGATGATGTCGCTGTGACATAAATCTCCGCATAGGAGAGCAGTGTGTAGGTGGGTGAATGCCATTTATTTTAATAACAGGCAAAATTTTCAAGCTGTAACAACATGCTCAATAAATTCTTCCATTGCTATGATTCCAAAGGAGAGTTGAAAAATGTATTACACTTCTATTTTCTCTCCTTAGAGATATATATTTTTGTTCTGTTTCTATGGCAACATCGATGCAGTGACTAACCCTTTAACTCCTTTCTAGACTCCCTGATGGCTTCACGCAGCTTCTAAATCTGACCCAGCTCTACCTGAATGACGCCTTTCTTGAATTTCTTCCAGCTAATTTTGGAAGGTAAGAATACAAACTTTAAATGATGAAATTTTATTTCACTTTAGGTAAGTATTTACCAGCTCCAGTAGATGAGGCTTCAAATGTGACAATTATGATTGAAGATAGGACTCATTATTATTCATTAGGTGAGACAATGTTAATTAATGAAACATTTTCCAAAATGAAGTAAAATTAGGTTTTTACATGTCACTAATAATCAAATAAATTCCAGGTGAATTAAAGAGTTAAATATACAAAAAATAATATCAGATGTAATCTGGAAAAAATGCACATGAATATTTATGGCTCTTGGGTTGGGAAATACCTCTACAGTTTAGAAACAAAGGAAAATATAATAAATGGATAGATATATTTGACTACATCAATACATTTAAAATAAAATAATATCAGAAGGTATTTTAAAATTAAGGTAAAACAATAAGCTGGGAAAACATTTCCACTATATATGGAAAAGCAAATTATATCCTTAACATATAAAAATTCTTATAAACGAGTAAGACGAAGATCTCATTAGAAAAGAAATAGGTAAATGACACATACAAGTAATTAATAATTAATTGGACAAATTGCTAGTGAACACATGAAGTGTTTATCCTCACAAACAATAAAAATAATACAAATTAAAATGATAATAAAGAGCTTTGTGTTCTATCATATTATAAAAACTGTTTATACAGTATAAGGAAAAAAATCTCACACACAGCTGATGGAAGTACAGAATTTTATCACCTTCATGCAGAACAATGTGTTTTAAAAGATTTGAAAATATTTACAACTACAGCTTTTGTACTTTATTTCTAGAGTAAGGTAAAAGACTGGTTCCTTGGAAGTGAAATTATGGATAATTTTTATTTTCATCTTCATATTTTCCAATATTTTCCAGGTGTTTGACAATGAACTATTTTTTTATGTATAAAAGATATATCTTAAAAGTAAAGACATTTTATAAATATCATCAACTGTATATTTCTAAGTGATCACTTTTGAAATTGTTCATATAGTAAATTGGGTATAACTCAACACACACCTGTTGGTGTTAAGAAGAGCTCAGTAGAATAATTAAGTACTTTAACCTGTAACAGCCTCATTTTGTATACAGAGAGCATATCAGCATTTCCCAAGTTCCATTACTTTTGCAGATCATGATATCATACTACCTATGAACACCATATAGTTGGAGAGTTTTTAAAATTCACAGATCTTCAAAAGAGCATTTGCTTAGTTTCTAAATGAGTTGGCACTTCACCATTTGTTCATATAAACTATCATTGCCGTCTGGTACTAACTGCAACAATACAAAAACTTTTGATTATTCAAATTAGAGAATATTTATCACCCTAGACCATACTCTTTTCTCTTAAATTTTTCTCAGTTCTCTTTTAGTGGTCCTAATGTCAAGGAAGAGATTTGGGCAAACAGAAAACATAATACCAAAACCACTTGGAATTAGAATTTAATTTTGTGTAAATTGTCTGCTAAGATATGCTCTACTTTATTATTATAGTCTAAAAAGATTTTTAACCTTCAGCTGGATAATGTAACAAAAGAATTATTGAATTTCCTTCCAAAACATGAGATTTGGTGTCCCTAAAAGCCAGAATAAGTCACAAAATAACTTCATACTAGTACAGATGTTGAGAAGATATGAGACATACAGATGTTTAAGAAACCTCTTTTACTAGCAATATACCCATGCTCTTGAATAACTGAATCACTTTATTTCATATAGAGATTAAGAGTTTTAAAATTAAAATTAGAAATTTGGTAGCAGTCACAACACAAAGAAAAGGGGAAGAGACCTAGATGAATATCTAAAAGGCAAGTAAATATGGGAGAAATAGTTCAAATACTGAAATATTCCCCAAACACCAAGAATTCAAAGAATCCAATTAATATTAGTCCTTTTTTTAAAAAAGATTTTATTTATTTATTTGAAAGAGAGAGAGAGCAAGAAAGCGCACAAGCAGGGGGAGAGGGAGAAGCAGGCTCCCTGCTAAGCAGGGAGCCTGATGTGGGGCTTGATTTCAGGACCCTGGGATCATAACCTGAGCCTAAGGCAGATGCATAACAGACTGAGCCACCCAGGCGCCCCTAATATTTGTTCTAAAGTAGCCTCAACTGAGTACGCTTTAAAGCTCAGTTTTAGACATTTTAACAATAGTGTGTCTCACACTGTAGAGCTTCACAGGTAGCTAAGTGTGAGATGTAGAAACTTAGTTTGGGAAACTACAGTTAGAAGAGGTTGATTAATGCACCCAATGCCACAACGATAGACTATGACAGAGTCTGGATTGCATCCAGATTCGTCTGACCACAAAGCTCAAGCTTTTAAGCACTATGCTATACTATTTGCTTTACAAGTTCATTTAGAGTCTCTTGAGGTACAGTATTGCCATATTCAAGTGAACACAGCATCTGGTATTAAGTAGATATTAAATAATCTGTCACCTACAATTAAACAAGTGAATGTATTTTTATAAAACATGAAATTTAGATTACTTGGACCCAATGATATCTTTGAATGATGTTTATTTTTAGTAAACCGATATTTGTCATTGTCCAATGTTGATGCAACCCTAATTATAATCAATTTGTATAATTCTTTAAACTCTGTAACCATAATATGTAATTTCAGACATAGTTGTTTGGATAGTGCAGTGATAATTGACTTTCTCATAGGAATATCGATTTATAGAGAAATATTAAAAAGCAATTTTTTTATTCACTTCTACAGACTTGTCAAATTGCGGATCTTGGAGTTAAGAGAAAATCATTTGAAAACTCTACCAAAGTAAGTGACTGTGTATTTTGTAAATTTTGAATTTTATTTTTAGTAGTAGAAAAAAAGGACTATTTTTATTTTGGCTATGCTTAGCCATTTTGATTGAGTTAATCTTTCTATAATTTTTTCCTAGAGCCTGAAAAGTGCAGTGTCCTGTGAGATTCATATTAAGTAAAAATGCATTGTGCTTTATCAAACTGTGTAATTACAAGTTAAAGTGGGAAGAGTCCATTTAAGTTTCTTCTCATAGGTGAACACGCACACCAGGAAGTCACCACATTGAAACTTATGAAACTGACATTTTTATAGCTCTAAATAATCAACAGTTTCAAAAGGTTCAATCTAATCATTTGGTAATTCTTCAAGTTAATTTATGGATTGTTATAGTTTTCAGTTTTTAAATCAAGAATATGCAAAAATATTTCATCAAAGTGATTAAAATTTTTCTAAAGATCCAAAATGGTTTGTCAGAAATTTTATATATTCTTTCAAACTGTCCTTTTTTACTAGTCTATTTAAAATTTGGTTTATATAAAAGCACAGGATATTTTTATGGGAAAAGTAATCCTTCAAATTGTATGTAATCTTTAGTTTAATAAAATACTTTGTTTCCTCCTGCCTTGCCTTATTCATGTCCAATAATAGAATTTTGTCTTGTACAGAAAAAAATATTTTTGAAAGTCAAAAATTATTTAAAATGGGAAATTTTTACCCAAATAAATCAATATGACTTGTATATGTTACAATTAAATTATTGAAAGTACTATATTGCTATTATACCCTCCTACAGTATTGCAGAAAAATAATGAATACAGTGATTAATTTTCCAACATATAAGCAGGACTTTGAGACCTTTCAACTGCAGGACCAAAACTTAATTTTATTTTTTACTTTTTAAATACTTTCCATAAGCTAACTAGGCTGAATTTCATTGATTTTGTTAACCAATATATCGATATAATACCTTCAAATACATTTCATATATGATATTATGTATGAAAATTCTGTCAACACAATATAAAAGTTTCAATAATGATATGATTTCATTTTCTAAAATATACATAGAGATTAAACATCTATTCATTTCCTTATAAGTGGAAGACAAGGAGAGAACATGAAAAGGAGGAAATATCTCCAAAGCTGGACATCCTGCAATTTTGAGTAGCTTTTCTCTAAGCCAAAGCATTGTACATAGGTCTAATGGAAGGCACCTCTCCCAGGTTGGGGGCATAAACAAAGATGGGGATATGGTTGAGAGTGTTACTTGTTCGGCAGTAATCTTCTGCAAATGCAGCTAGTTGCCAACATTGCCATCCCTAATGCTATAAATGTCTACATTTAAAGTAGAATGGAAATATGGCTAAGTAGAAATCAAACTACAGCAAAAGAGCAGTTGTCCCCTTCATCTAAATGTATACGTTTAGGTCAAGAAGAAAATATTGAGTATGTGGAGGAAAATCCTTTCCCCTCTGCTTTCAAATAATAGTTTTGATGTAAATATAAAATAAATTTGACACAGATTATCAGTTTTTTAAATATATATATATTTCTAAATAGAAAATTTAAATACAAGTTAAAATCTGACCATATATTGATAATATGGACTTAATATGAGGTAGCTGTGTTAACAGTTCAGAGTAATGATGCTCATCGTTGGTGCCGGGGTATTCTGCAGGCTTTTAAACTATGGCCCGCTATCAAACAGAATAAAATTATTAGAATAATATGGATTTAACTACGTCTGGCATTAAAAAACATTGTAAAGATGTGTAGAAATGACACTGGGTCTCCTTGGCAGACCGTTATGCATGTATAAGTTGTATAGCTATTTTAGTTTTGCATTTTAAAAAATCATTTTCAAAGTTATATCTAATCTAGTATGTTATTTTTTAACTTATAGACAAAAATCTAAAGAACCAAGGACATACATAAAATACAGAGAACTGTATTTAACTTTGGTGTCTATAAAATGAGAATTGTGTAAACTTTTGTCTTGAATAAAAATAAAATTTTTCACTATGTATTAAATATAGTACCTTCTAATCATCAATTTAGACCTGTAACTAAGAGATATGGGAGACTTTCTACTATCTTTTATTTTTTACTTCCAATGAAAGTAAAGGAAAAATGTCATTTTTGGGAAAACAATTTTAGTTTTATAATGATTACTCCAATAAGAGATAGCTCATGCTTTCCTCAGAGATACAAACAAGATGCTAAGTCCTTATCGGTTCCTCAGTGATTTTCTCTTTTCATTTTGTCTTAAAAGTCAATCTGTGCAATATGTGAAAATATGTAAGAATTACAATATAACCTACATTAAAATGTGTATCCTTTCAGTAAAGTAATATTTTGATATATGAGACATTTTGATATATGCAGATTCTGGGACAAATTATTTTTGTTAGTACATACAAGTTGCTATTATAAACTTTCTTAAACTGTTCCTTTATGATCATTCTTCTAGGTATATGAATGAGTGAGAAAATTAAATTCCTCAGATACACATTTGCTTAAAAATCCCTGAAACAGTAGGTCTTGATTATGTGTAATAATTGAGGATATTGAACATCCTAAAAAAATGGATAAACAAAAAGAAAACTTTTAGATTTCACGGTACAATTTTCCTCATAGCAGAATTATCTCCTAAATTACATTTTTTGAAGGGAAGTAAAAAAATGAGTTTGTTCCCATTTGGAGTTTTTATACTAGCTATTTCTCTATCTAGAACTCTCTTACCACGAATCTTTGCATGGCTAGACCTTACTTATGATTCACATCTTTCTTCAGATGTTGCCTCTTCAGAGTACATCACATAAGTTTGTCCCTTCTTTGCCTTTATGCCATTCCACTATTCCTTTTGATTTTCTTCGTATTACTTATGGTTCTTTGAATTATTTTGACTCTTTGTTTACTTGGAGATGAGCTCCTCAGGAAAAGTTCTATTAAGAAGACTTTTTTCCTCTGTTTTGCTACTGCTGAATTTCCAGTGCCTAAAAGTGTATCTGGCAAATAGTTAACACTCAATAAATAAACAAGAATGCGAATATGTTGATTCATAATTAGAAATATCTGTTATATGACCTGGGCATATTAAATCACTTGATTACTTTTCACCATTGAAAATTATATGAAATATCAAATATTATAATCAGATGAGTCTCTCAATAGCAGATAGCTGAGCTTAGATTTTTAAACCTACACATAACACACACACACACACACACACACACACACACATCCTCCCTCTGGTGGCTTTAAGTTACACATAATAGCTAAGGCATGACAAGGGAGGAAAATAATTTCAAACTAAGGAAATTAATATTTATAACAACTAAAGAAACCCAAAAAGTAGTGTAACTTATTTCTTTGCTTTTGTCATTAAAATGTGTTACATTTAGTCAAGAAACATAGTATTTGCCAAGATAAAAATGAAAGGATAGAACAATTTTTTTAAATGAAATTTAGGAGGTACCTGGGTAGCTCAGTCAGTTAGGCGTCCAACTCCCAGTTTTTGCTCAGGTCATGAACTCAGGGTCATGAGATTGAGCCCTTCATCGGGTTCCATGCTCAGCATGGAATCTGCTTAAGATTCTCTCTCTCTCTCCCTCTGCCCTTCCCCACCTTGCACTCTCCCTCTAAATAAATAAATAAATAAATAAATAAATAAATAAATCTTAAAAAAATAAAATAAAATGAAATTTAGGAATTGTTTCCATGGAAGTAATCTAACAGCATATAAATAGTGATAATGATGAGTTTTATTTTTAAATAAAAAATCCTCTTATTTGTGAGAATGCCTAAGGACACACACACAACATACATATAACTATTCACAAATGGCACTGAAACATTATACCTTATCTGGACATTCTCTAAGACAAAAGATCCCTTGAATTATAAATATAAATTAAAACCAGAGCTACATTAAAGCATTATTAATGAGAGACATTAGATTAGGAAAGTCAAGAAAAGACTGAGGGGTTATTTCAGACTGAAGAAGACTAAAGAGACATTATAACTAAAAGCAGTAATTCTGAATTGTTTCTTTTGCTATAAAAAATTATTGGCACAACTGGTCCACTTGCATGGAACCTTAAGATTATAATGGTAGCCATGTAGCAATGTAAATTTCCTAATTTGAATGGTTGTATTTTGATTTGGTTGGAGAATGTTCTTGTCTGTAGGAAACATACAGTGAAATACTTGGAAATGGTGGGGCACCAGGATTGCAATTTATTCTCAAGTGGTTCAGAAAAGTTATTGGTGCAGTACTTTGAAACTTTTTGTAATTTTATGATTGTTTTAACATAAAACTTTATTTTAAAAAGCTGTTTTAAAATAGAAAAACTTTGCAAATAAAAAGAAACACTATCGCCATGGAGAAAATGATCAGCTTCATTTTTTAAATACATGTGTGTATTGAGGACAAGGGGAGAGTTTCATTTATGTCCTAAAATGACTCTATAAAAATGAACATTTTAGGGATAAAGGTTCTCCATATATGATGATATATATGTATTGTAGATTTATTATTTTCCAACCTAAATGGTAATAAATATGCTATATTTGTAATTATCACTCAAATTTTTATTCATTTGCAAATACATGTTTTCAGTTTTCATGTAAGTTCATTTTTCTTTTTAAATAAGATACTTTATAGGCAAATTACAAAAATATAATGTACTTGTCACGATTTCTCTTTTAAAACCTCTCTTCCTTTGTTAGCTTTTTTTACTACCCGTTATCACTGTCAGAATAATGAAGAAAAAGTCATAAAATAATATGCTTTCTGAACTGGACAGGTCTGACTAAGTCATTTTCTATTCTCATTTCAGTATCCTATTAATGAATTATCTCATTTGGCATTACTGTACAAGTTGCTTCAATGAAATACATCAATAGGTTCCTTAGTGCTATTGTAACAAAAAATTCCATTGTCAGGCACAGCTTACAGGAAAGCTTTTTGCTGTTTCTATTAACTCTATTTTTGTGACTATAACACATAATTGGATACAATGTATTTTTATCATCGTATTACCTTATGCTTTTTGGAATGTGTATCAATTTATAAGGCATGGTGTTTTGTTAAACACATGGTACCATCCCATTCTGGGTGATCTTTCTCAAAAGTGACAATATAACAAGCTAACTAACCAAGGGTAACCATATTAGTGACCTTTGGTTTTAGAGAGTTGCGTTTAGAATGAGGTATTTTCTTTACTTCTTCTCACCTTGTCTTATATTTTAAAATAAAATTAAATAAGTGATGATTATGACATTCTATACTTAAAAGTATTCTATAAGTTGTAACTCATTATAACAATGTGATTATGAGAATCCCTTCTAAAATATCAAACACACTTTCCAAGATTCACCAAAGAAAAGATTGTGAGCTCTCTGTCTTCTGAACTAATTTGTACTTCTATTTAGCCTTATACTCTTGTTGTAAAATTAAGACTTGGAATATTATGGTTAGCTAACATTATGTCAAGTCCAGTCAAGAGCGAGAGAGAGGGCACAAAAGGCAAATAAAACCATGGAACCAAAATTTTTTTTTCAGAGTATTTCAATTAATAGCCAGTCTGATCCCTAATGAATGAATTTACCAAAAGATGAAAACTGCCTGATTTTAATAGTGAGGTTGAAAGTGGTATGGCTTCAGTTTCATAAGAGCTTAAGTCTTCATCTCTCACAGAACAATTAGCCTGTATGTGGCTCTATTTCACCTGAGAAGAGCCATAATGTACTGCAATGGGTATATACTTTATAGTCAGACAAACCTGGGTTTCTGTTTAAGTCCTCACTGCTTGTTTATGCATTATCTAACTTCTCTGAACTTCAGTATCATCATTTTTAAAGAATACTCAGTGGTCATTACCTCCATTAAACTGGAAAATATGTTTTGGGTAACAGTTGATGAAATGAGTCTTGTGATCATTTAAAACTAGAGAAGTATTTAAACAAAAGTAGTTATATTATGGCACTTAGAAAACTTGAGTGTGTTTTAAAAAAAATGCATGAATTATATATTTTTATTTTATCTCATAAAAATCTCTTTATTAGAAAGGGAATGGTGGGTTTTTATTATTTACTTTATAACAAAGTCTTAAAAATATTGTGGGATGCTAATATGCCTTTCTTATTTCTCAAGCAGTACTATAATGAAAACTCATATAAATGATTGTCTCTCTTTAATAAAGTATATAAAAACTTTAAATATCTAGTTATCAATTCTTAAAGACTTTTTTCTTTTTAAGATTGCTAAAATTTTAAAATTGGGTAAACTGAACTCAAATTGTAAAAGACATGATAAAAAAATAAACAAAAACTCTCAACAAGCGCCATGAAGAACATATCCACTATTTATGACTTCCTGTACTTTTATAAATCCATTCACTGCATATTTGCAAATTCAAACCATTTAATGTGGATGATTGCTCCTTGCCTTATGGATAAATGTAGTATCTTTCCCGAAGATATGTTCTGAACATCATTGGCCAAGTATTGATCTTGGTTTCAGAGTCTTGTGCCAGAAAAAATACACAAAGACACAAAAGACCTAGTTAACAGATCTACCCTTATGGTCTCAAATATTACCTCTGTGGTGGTGACTTGTAAATATTTACATGAATTCCAATTCTGTATTCTAATAGCCAGATCTCAAATGGAATTTTCCCCAGTATCAAAACCAAAATCATCTTTATCTCTCTCTTCCACCCTTCACTTGATAGCAAAGCCAAACCAAACCAACCAAAACAAAACAGAAATCCCAGGTTTTTAATTGTATGCTGCCTAATGACAGTACCACCCACTTAATTACAGAAATTAGAAATTTCAATCCTCTTTTTCCTGTCTTACTGCCCCCAGATCCACTGGCCATGAACTTATGTCACATGCAAGAACTCTTTCCTTTGTTCTGTCACTGCCTAACTTGAGGTCCTTAATATTATTTACCTTAGCCTCCAGTAACTCCTTCCTCTTATCTCTCCCATTGGAATTCATCTCCTATTCTCAGAGCTTCCTCACTAAAACACACCATGATACATGTCAGTTTAAAAGCTCACAATGACTGTTCACCGATCACAGAACATCCTTTGTAGTTTGGAGTCAGTATTTCTAGTGCCATTACCTCTCAACATTACCACCCCACAGGATCTCTCTGCTGCATCCAATATACAATGCACCTTTGTATTTCCAAGCATTTCTTGGAATCTTCCCCTTTTCTGTCTGAAAAACTCTAAATCATCCCTTAATTTTACCATTACTTTCACTGTGAAATTAGCCATAGATTCTGAAGTCAGAGTAGTCGCTGAGAAAATCTGTTAGAGGGTGCCTGGGTGGCTCAGTTGGTTAAGCGACTGCCTTTGGCTCAGGTCATGATCCGGAGTCCTGGGATCGAGTCCCACATCAGGCTCCCGGCTCAGCAGGGAGCCTGCTTCTCCCTCTGACCTTCTCCCCTCTCATGCTGTTTCTCTCTCTCTCTCTCTCTCAAATAAATAAATAAAATCTTTAAAAAAAAAAGAAAAAGAAAATCTGTTAGAGATTTTCCAAGGCAAAGTTTTCACAGGAATTTTGATCTGATTATAGTTTGACTCAAAAACCTTATAATAAGCTTCAACTCCATTGTCCAGCTATCAAGTAAGCAAAGCTAAACAGTATGCTTTTCTTTCCCAGTTACAAATTTTGTAATGGCACACAGTCTCAGCAGTAATGGACACTCAAAATGTACTGGTGAATTGATCTTCACTAGCACCCTTTTATAGTATTCTAGTAAGTGCAGAAAAATCTGAACTTCAGGAGACAGGTTTTACTCCAGCATTTAAAAAGATTTCCCTGCCACCCATGTTTTGATTTTTACTTCTAACAATGATCCTTGATGAGTAAATAACAAACCATAGTTGGCTCAATAAGACCAATAAAACTGATGAAATATATCTCTTTATAGATTTTTTTGCTTTCTGTATGTTTCCACTCTCCTCTCTACTCAACTCAGGGTAATTCAGGTCTTTCACTATGAAAAATACATCCTTAAAAAGCTTGATTTTCTGCTGAACATATGCAAGAGAAATATTTCTAAGTTGCTATGTCTTCCATAGTTTGTTCTAAAAAATGGGATAAAAAATATGCTACATGAATTAAAAGGTAAAAATAATACATTTAGGGGGCACCTGGGTGGCTCAGTCGGTTGAGGTCTGACTCTTGGTTTATGATCAGATCATGATCTCATGGGTCCTGAGATCAAGCACTGCATGGGGCTTTGAGCTTAAGGAGGAGTCTGCTTGAAAGTTCTCTTCCTCTGCCCCTCCCCCCACTCACACACATGTGCTCTTTCTCTTTAAAATAAATTTTTTAAAAAGAATACATTTTCCATTAAGAAATATTCAGTGGTAATTTAGATAAATGAATTTATGTTTTAATTACATTAAAATGCTCTGAAGGGTATTGATTCTTCTGATTATAGTGAAACATTTCTAAATTAAACACGTTTCTAAAAATAAAAACTTTCTTTTGATTAAATGTTTCATGAAATTTCCAGAAGCAAAAGAAAAAGCATTTCTTATACTAAATAAAATCATAAGGAGCATCTCTTTAATTATTACATCCAACTAAGTGGATATGCATTTTAAAATATATACTTTCTTTTTATAAAAGAAAGATCTCATACCTAAAGGCTCTATTTAAAAAAGAATATAAAATTTGAAACCTTTGGCTTTCCATTGCTTGTACAATAACATGCAAACCACTAAATATAGCATTCAAGACCCTTTGCAGTCTGACCCCTACCTTCCCTCCAAACAGTCCCCACTTAATTCTCTAAATACGACTTGTAGGTTTGTGCTTCTGCACATTTACTGATATGTTCTCACTTTATATAATGAACAAGTCAGTTTAAAAATAACTTTAATTAAAAACACATGTATCTAACATGTGTCAGACACTATTGTAGGTGCTAGAGGATATGACAATGAGTAATAGAGACAATGAACAATAGATTCTCTATTCTTCAATACTTTCAAGTCTGATGGAGGAAGACAGACAATAAACACAAGTAAGAAATAAGATACGTAACTGGTTTAGAGAAAATGGGATGTTATTATAGAAAGTGTTTGCCTTTGGGGGGTTTTTATATTTAATTGGCAGATTGTTGCTTTTGGGTTTTTGTTTTGTTTTGTTTGTTTAGTGGTTAGGCTGGTCAGGAAAGACCTTTGTAAAAAAGGTGGCATTTTGAACTTAGATTTGAATAATGAAAATGATTTGAAGTTCTAGAGGAAAAGCAAAAACAACAAAAACCAGCAGGTGTAAAGCTCTTGTGATGGGAGTAAGCCCAATGTATCTGAGTATAAAAATGCTAGTGTAGCTGAAACATAGTGAGCATGGAGTAAAGGAGTATGAGATGAGATAAGAGTCAGGTGGGGCAAAATTATAAAGTGCCTTGTGAGCCATGTTTCAAAATTAGGATTATATTCTGATTGAAATGGAAAGCCATTTGAGGATTTGAGCAAGGGAGAAGTGTGATTTGATTGAAGCTTTACAAAGATCAGTATGGCAGTTCTACAGAGAAGGGGTTTTATGTGGACAAAATGAAAGAAGGACACCAATTAGGAAATGATTGCAATAGTAAAGATAAAACATGATGATGGCTTTGTATAAGATTGTATCTATGAAAATGGGGAATGGTCAGATTTGAGATCCATTTGGAAGAAGAGCCTTATGGATGGAAAGAATTTGTGGTGAGAGCAAAAGATAGGAATCAAGGAAATTTCCTAAAGATTAGGTTTGACTAACAGGATGGAGAGTGGCAAAATTTTCTCATATAGAGAAAATGTGAAGAGGAGCAGATGAAGGGAATCAGAAATTCGATATTGTCAGTGGAAAGTTTGAGATGCCTGTTAGACAATCAAGTGTAGGCAGTTGGGTACATAAATCATCTGCTCAGGAAGATAGAGATACAATTTTAAGAGTCTTCACTGCATGAGGATATTTAAAATTCAGACACTGGTTGAAGTAATCAAGGGAGAGAATATAGAAAAGAAACAATAACACAGAACTGAACCTAGAACCCTTTAACATTTACAGTTTAAGCATGAAAAGTGACCCTACAAACCTCAGAGTGAACAACCAGTGTTTTGTAGGAAAGTGACCTACAAAAGAACCTCAGAGTGAACAAACGAGAGTTAAGAAGGAAACCAAATGCGAGAAGTACACAGAAGTCCAAAAGAGGAAGAGAGGAGTCAATTGCATCACCACTTAGAGGTCAAGTAAAATTGGAATAGAAAACTAAGCATTGGCATTAGCAAGATATAGATCATTGATAAGAGCTATTTCAGTAATGCATTATGTAAAGCCTCATTGGAGTGTTTTAGGAGAGAATAGGGATTAACAAAAGGAGATGACAAGTACAGACAATTCCTTGAAGGAGTTTAGTTGCAGAATAACAGTAAAAAGCCAGCAGTAACAGGATGGGGATATGGTATCATGGAAAGGATTTTTAAGATGGATAATATCAAGGTATATTTGCAAGCTGATGGGAATAATCCAGTAGAAACAGAGAAGACAAAGATGCAGAAGAGAAATAATTATAAGACCAAATGCTTGAGGAGGTGATGGAATGGGATGGAGAACACAAGTGAGTGATGTAGCTATAGAAGCAAAAATCCTTCTTCTAACATGGAAACATAAGGGTCGTAGAGAAAATGGATATAAACATAGATTGCTGGCTTGGGAATAGAAAACTAAGAACATTCTCAACTAACTGCTTTGCATTTTCTCTATGAAATATGAAGAAAAGTTATCACCTGAGAGTGATAGGAAATGTTGGAGATTTGAGGGGATGTGAGAAAGTGTGAAAGAGTACTTGGCTTATAGAATGGGAAAGTGAATATACCAGGGTGATGTCATAGAATCATCTGGCAGTGTTGACTGTCCATTTGAAATTTAAATTTAGTTTGAAGGAAATCCATGGAGCAAAGTTGAGCAGTCTTCTTCAAAAAGTCAGATAGTTTGCTGCAGGCACAACAGGAAACAGCTGACTGGGTTTTGCCAGGTACTCCCAATGGAGGAGGAGAGGAACAAGGAAACTCACCCTGTTGACAGGAGAGTGCCAAGGGTCTGGGACTATAGAATCTCAGAGAAAGAATAGAGGTAATTGAGGATGTGAAACAGGAAGGAATGTTTATTTGCTCTTCTGTCTTTCTGATATACAATCAAGTTAATCTTTAAAATAGAATCCTATGCCCGTTTTTCTATCAAGTGTCTTTGGACACTATGGCACCAGTAATTATTCCTTACCTTTGCTACCATAACATTGTGTGCATTCCTCTGACTTGTCTAAGAGTATGTCACCAATGGGGCGCCTGGGTGGCTCAGTCATTGAGCATCTGCCTTCGGCTCAGGTCATGATCCCAGGGTCCTGGGATCAAGCCCCCCATCAGTCTCCCTGCTCCGCGGGAAGCCTGCTTCTCCCTCTCCCACTCCCCCTGCTTGTATTCCCTCTTTTGCTGTGTCTCTCTCTGTCAAATGAATAAATAAAATCTCTTTAAGAAAATAAAGAGTATGTCACCAAGATTGTGCATGTTTAATGGGAAGAACTATGCCTTATTTTTATCTTTATATTGACAATGTGGGGCAAAAGAAAAGTTCTCAAAGAGCATTTGCTGAATAAAAGCAGGCAGTGCAGTATGGAAAGGAGTGCTTCTGTGCCTAAAACGATGCCAAACCCTTGGTGGGCACCTGGAGAATACCTGATTGATTGTAAGGACCAGAAATGAATAGAAAGTCAAAGTCTGCGATATTTTTTTCATTAAATAATAATACGTACTCTTGTACTCTCGTACTCTCTCTCTCTCTCTCTCTCTCACCCTCTCTCTCTTTCAAATAAATAAATAAAATCTTTTTAAAAAAAGAAAAAAATACCAACTCTGGATATATTCTTTTTTTAATTTTTATTTTATTATGTTATGTTAATAACCATACATTACATCATTAGTTTTTGATGTAGTGTTTCATGATTCATTGTTTGCGTGTAACACCCAGTGCTCCACGCAGAACGTGCCCTCTTTAATACCCATCACCAGGCTAACCCATCCCCCCAACCCCCTCCCCTCTAGAACCCTCAATTTGTTTCTCAGAGTCCCTAGTCTCTCATGGTTCACCTCCCCCTCCGATTTCCCCCCCTTCATTTTTCCCTTCTTGCTTTCTTCTTCTTCTTCTTTTTTTTTTTTTAACTTATAATGTATTATTTGTTTCAGAGGTACAGGTCTGTGATTCAAGAGTCTTACACAATTCACAGCGCTCACCATAGCACATACCCTCCCCAATGTCTCTGGGTATATTCTTTGATTATGTTTCCTTATAAGAAAATTTATTATAAAACTTTTTTATGGAATGAATTTCCATAGCATTATGTAAAATGAAAATGTATTCTAAAGAAAGAAGTAACGAAGGCACAGTGTATTGTGAGGCAATATGGCCTCTTCTAGACTGCCAAATGTTATTGCCAGGGAAGCAAACCATTTAAAACACTTTGTGTCTGAATATCCAAAATGCAATTATAATTTGCTATAGACACATTTTACCAAAGTTTCTGTGGCTTCTAAATGAAATGTTTTCAAAATCTTTAAATCATGCACAATACCCAGATGCAACTACTTCACGTTCCCCTGATGAGAATGCTATCATGAAAAACAAACAAAGAAACGAAAACCACTAATAGATGAAACACAGTGTGTTCCATTGTTGTGTTGAAGGAACCATTATTTGGTGGTTCGAGATCTATCTGAAATTGTAAAATAAGCCATGTTTTTATGGAGTTGTCTTCTACTTGAGTTATTAAGAAACTACCACCTCTTATTTTTTTTCTTTTAGATATAATTCTTGATAGAAAATTTTGCATTTAAAGTAAGTATTTGAGTTGTCATAAGAAGTATGCTGAAAGAGTCTAATCCAAGATGAAGACAGAACTAAAACTCAGCAAACTATGGGATAAGGTAGATAAGAAATACAAACTCAGTTGATTTGAGCAGTGAATAGCTGTTACCATTTACAGTAACAATGAAAAACCTGAAATTCTTGCTTCAGTTATAATTCAGTAATTTACATAATATTTTGTATATTCTTTATCAAATATAATGATTAACATTCCATATGGATTAATAAGTTTACTCCTTTATAAAATCTAGCAGATGTTCCCTTTATAAGGCTTTGGATAGATGATACAAAATCCCATTAAATAAACTGATTATGTTTGCTATTCCTAGTCCACCTGCAAAATAAGTTTTAAATGAGTAAATCAACATAGTTTTGTCTTAACTCTAGCCTGTTTATAAGTTGAGACCTTGGGTATAATTGTAACAAGGATAATTAACTTCCCTAAGTTTCTTCCATTGGTTTCTTTTTTCCATCTGTATTTTAAAATATCTGTAATTACCAGACAAGGAGGATGAAACAGGAATATGATTTTTTTGGTATATCATAAACTATTTTTTAACCATTATATTTGGGATACATGATACAATGAGAATCCTAGTAAATTCACAACAGAATAAAGTTATTGCTTCACAAGTAGGCATTAAAAAGTAATTATTGTGGGGTACCTTGGTGGCTCAGTTGGTTAAGCATCTGCTTTTGGCTCAGGTCATGATCCTGGGGTCCTGGGATCAAGCCCTTGTGGGGCTCCCTGCTCAGTGGGGAGTCTGCTTCTCCCTCTCCCTCTGCCCCTCCTCCCCACTTCAGCTCTCTCTCCCTAATAAATAAATAAAATCTTTTAAAAAAATTATTGCTTTGAAAAACGAATAGCTGTTAGATGAGCTATTCCAATAGTTTTAATAGTAAAATTAAAAATCTTTTAAAATCCAATGCAAATTTCCAAAATATACCAGTATTTTAAGAAATCAGAAGTTCTCTTGATGTTATATATATTTTTAAGTTTACAAAATCAAATCTGGGTTCTGTTTCCTTAACTCACCATACATGAGGAGCAGGAAAAGCACCATGGCCATGTGGAGGAGACTTGGACTTTAAAATAGGCAAACATGAATTCAAATCTCTTTCATGACTTAGTACCTATGTCCCTTAGAGCAAATGATACCCTCTTCCAAGTTCAGTTTCCTATATGTATCATGTACTTAGGCATTATAGATAATATAATATGTATACCCCAAAGTGTTTGCACATAGTTGATGCACACTAAATGAAAGTGCTTCTTAAGTTTCAGAAGGAAGGAACAAAAATGAAGCCAAGAGAAACTTCTCACAGAGAATCAAATATTGCAGTACTCTTTGCTCACGATAAAAAGAAATTCAGAGTGAAGGGACCATACCCATGTAAGCTACACCAGTACTACCATGCCAGGTCACTCCTGGTGTTCTCTTTTCTCTTTTCCCTTTCATCCTCTGAGTTGGAAACTTTGACAGGACTCTGGATTCCAAGTTTACCTATTCTGCTCCTGCTCTGTCTGTTGTACCTCCCAGTGGCAGTCACACAGCAGGAGCCAGGTAATAACTGCTCAGGAAGCCAAAAGTACTGATATTAGAATCACCCCCTCTGGCCCACTAACCATGAGTCATTAGATATTTGCACTAAATTGCTGTGGCACAAGTGTCCATTTTGCATTTCCTGAGTTATCTGACCTCTTGTTCCTCGGGAACTTTTCTCTGAGTCCTTATATTTATTGTAGTAACCTCTTCAAAGCCTGGCATCCTTCCTGGCATGGAGTTGAACAATTGATCAATAATTGTTAAATAAGTGAAGAAATAAATGTCATCTGTTTTCACAGAATACATATTTTGACTTGGGACCAGAAGTCCTAGTGATATACCTACAGCGTAATACATCCAGACAGTATTTGTCAGTGTTCCCCTGTACTCCACCCTGCGAATCAGAGATCATGTGCCTCATATTCTCATACTGAAATCTGGCAAACTTACTCAGATCAAAATGTAACCAACCAACTTCTTGAGTAGGTATATGGGTCATTAATGTGACTGAGGAAAGATGTGTTTACTTATAGAAATAATTTTTGAAAATTTTCAAATTATTGTTTTTGGTTCACACAGTGGATAATGAAGATCTGTAGATTTATATACTGCTAATATTTATACATTTTGTGATACTTTTAAGGTCAAGTATTCAACTCTGTTGTTTCTGTGCTTAGGTGATAGTAAATATAATAGCATGTTTTATTTCAGGTTTAAGATCTATTATGTTTTCAAACTTTTTTTGTCTTAAAAATACAATGTAATTACTTGAATAACCATGAAGATCATATGGAAATAAATTCAAAACCTTCATTTAGAATTATATCTTGCTAATTTAGAAAAGTTGCTCTTAGAATGCTGTGTCATGGGAAAGCCCCATCAACATTTCACAAGCATGCCAAATGCAATTAGCATATAAATGTTATTTTTGCCTCAATCGAATGTTTTTACTATTATGGCAGTGAGCATCAGGCAGAATATTGTCCTGACTGGGGACTCTGACAGTGGGTTGGGGGGGTACAACTTCTGTAAATAAGAGGATAGAACATACATACAAAACATTACCAAAAGAAGATGGTGTGCCTATTGAAACAAGTGATAATTTTTCTTCTGAATATATTCTAATTCAGATAAAGGCAGTAAACAGTCTTATTCAAAGAGGCAAAAAAAAATGCATAAGGATGAATAAGGAATAATTAGTGTTATGGATTCTTTCATAAATACAGTGTGATATTGTTACATTCTCAATGTTATTGTATTGAATTATTCCTGACTTGTTTAATGTTGCCATGTATCTTTTAATATGTTCAGAGCATGCCACCACAGCTTATAGTGTGAGAAAAGCTATAGAGAATACAAAAAGAAAATACAAACTTCTGCCTAAAATAATCCATTTGAATTTACGAAAATTTAAGGAGTAGTTCTATATGTTTGACTTGATTTAAGAATCCAATTTTTCTTCCTTTTTATTTTTGTCTGGTAGCAGTTAGGGTTAATGGATTCTGAATTTAAGTCTCTTTCTTTTGACAAGTGTAAATTAATCACTTTTGGGGAAACTTTTCTTAGTTAAATTATAAAAACTTAAATGTTGCCAACTTTTCTCTAAGTGTAATGATTTTGTTAAGAGCTAGCAAAGCTGAAAAAGGAACGAGGACTCCAAAACAGTACGGAAAGTTTTTCAATACTGTCAAATACAGTGTGTTAATTTTGACCCATTTTTAAATCAGCAAAAAACTTTCCTAGAGAATCAGTTAGATTTCAGTAAGATGTGTTAATATTTGAAGAAACTATTAATCTTTTATTAATAAGTTAAATTGAACTAAATGATGTGAACATTTATACTAAATATATTTATTTCATAGTCATAATATGAATTTCATATATTTCAAATATGAAATATTTCATATTTCATAGTCATAGTCAACCTATGAGTTCAATTCTCTTTTTTCCAATGTTTCCCACAATTCACAAAACTTAATTCACCATTCTATTTCTCTTTTGTTTTTCTTTCTTCATGCAGACATTGATTCTCTGATAAGAGTTTTTTTTTTTTAATTGCTTTGTTGTTGCTCTTGTCTTTAATTTGAAAAGGCTCATTGGATGAAATATGTATTCTTTGTTGGATTGTTTTGCTAAATGGTTGGCTGTCATTGTATTTTTTGTTTGGAACTTTTTTTTTCCATATTGCCTGGAGAACCTCTTGCTATCCAGAAGAATCCAAGGCCTTCTAGCTTGCTTATTTAAATCTTATATCTATTCTCCCTTTAA
This sequence comes from Callorhinus ursinus, assembly GCF_003265705.2. NCBI lineage: Eukaryota > Metazoa > Chordata > Mammalia > Carnivora > Otariidae > Callorhinus > Callorhinus ursinus. The sequence goes on along the minus strand of NW_027397071.1, from coordinate 44,397,202 downwards.
ATATTCTTAAGAAGCAATACTGCTGGACAATTTACAGTTGCTACTTAAAACTGATTTCTTGCCCATGAATTCTTCAGGAGCACTAGTAATAATAACAGCCAACATTTCACAGGGTTTTATACCTGCCAGGCACTCTACGAAAGTGTTTTATATTATCGATATATTTAATCTAAATAGTATGACTGTAATATAGATACCATTATCAGTTTATATTTTATAGATGAGGAAAATAAAACTTAAGGAGGTTAAACAATTTGACCAATATTGTATAGCTCTTAAAGGTAGGTAGGTTTCAAAGATAGAGTCGTCTTAACCTATAAATCAGATAGAAGAAACTGATAATAACAGTTATATTACTTGTTAACCATACATTCATACTTATGTACACATAGAGAGTCTAAACCCTAATATAATACTAAAATTTTCAACATGGTTGGAGATGAAATAAATATATGAATATCAATATTTTTTCCATTCTAGAAAAAAAAGATGAAAGAAACTGAAATAAGTATTCCATTTCCAAAAGAAACCAAGATTAAGTAATATTTAGGAATAAATTTAACAAGAAAGGCATAATGCTTATGAAGGAAGACTATAAATTTTAATTAAAGGTCATAAAAGAAGATTTAAATGAATGGAAAGATGTATCATTTCTTTTATGGGAAGATTGGTATTGTAAAATGTTATTTCTCCCAAAATTACTCATTAATGAAGTTCCATATTTATTTAACCCATCTTCCCTTATAATTCCAAATACTTTCAATTAGACAGTATAATCTTAGAATTTATGGGACAGTCTAACTTTCTGGAATTTTTAGTTATCTGACAAGTAGGACAGGTTTATCAGGTCAAATTCCTTGAGTTTGGACCTTCTCTACTGAGATAACGTTTCATTGTGAAATTCCAGTGGTTAGGTATTTATATAGAAGGACAATTTCTGGCATGTCTGATACAAAGGGCACTTCATACCTCGGATGGTCATTAGTCAGTACAACACCTTCCAAAATTAACCACAAAGTATCCTCAGTAAAGAAGTCTGTTTTTCCCTCTTCTCATCTATTGCACAATGGGAATACCTACAGCCCAAGACAGTATTTGAAACACAGATCTGAACTCAACCGTGTAGTCTAGGTTGAACATTAAAAAGTGGTAGTAGATCCTTAAATATGACATGTAGGTTATTTTGCTAGGCAAAACTATTGGATGAGATACCAAAAGAACTGGGCCTCTTTCAACAGAAGTGAATCTATTTTTACAAGAAAGCAGATATTAAAACAGCATTGAAGTATTATAGTGAAGAGTACAGTAGAAGAGCCCAGATTTCCAGATTTCTGCCTAGAAATAATTAGTCCTGTCTAGAGCCTACCAATAATTAACAGTCATGCTGTATTTGGATGACCATATTAAGAGAAAATTTTGAAACAGAGGTGCGTCTCCTGGCCCTGAAAAGCAGCAGGAGGTATTGGGAAGGCTCTCAACAAATTGCATCAAGTGAAGATACTGTCAAATAAGGAATTCAACCTAGAGAACACTACTGCAACAATCCTTTAGAGTTGTGGTCTGTATTCTTCCTGTTCTTAGAATGAATCTTAGAGATGAATTATCTATGTATTTCAGTGCATCACAGGGACCATAAAGTCAGCAGTTCCAGTGATGAACTCATCATTTACATCACTATCTGCTTTTCCCAGTATCCCCAAACTCATTTATATATAATGGAAATAACATTTTCTAAATCCTGTGAATCATCCTAGGCCTGTTTCTTACTCCCACATCGAATCAGTCAACAGGTTCTGTCAAATCTGTCTAATTTGCTTATTCATTTCCTTCTGTCTGGAACTCTCTGCCCCCAGATCCATCCGTTGCTGGCTCCTTTTTTATCATCTAAATCTTAAATCAAATGTCACTTGCCCCAGAAGTCTTTGATGGCCTTCTAATTTAAAGTAGTCACTCCCACTGTAGCACTTCCCAAAAGCCTTATTTTAGTTTCTTGGTAACACTGATTACTATTGCAAATTCTCTTATTTATTACTTATTCTCACCTTTCTAAAATTTATCCATGAGAATAGGAATCTTGCCTAGTTTTTTCATCACTGTATTCTCACTGCCTAGTATACTGTCCAACTCATAGTATACATTTAATATGAATGTACTTTTTGAATTTACTCATTATAGAATTCATTCAACAAATACTTATTAAACCCTTGTATGTCAGGCACTGTTATGCATAGGAGACATTAGGGTGGGCAAAACTAAACCCTATCTTTGTACTCATGGAGGTTATATTTAATAAAAGAGACAGTCACTAATCAAATAACCACATAAGTCAATGTAAAACTACAACTATGAGTAGTCACTTTCAAATATATTTTTCCTTCCCTTAATCTCCATTACCATTGTTTTAACTCAAGTTATCGTTAATCTCATGCCTCAGCTACTAAAATCATCCATTTTCCTGCCTCCATTCTTGCCACACTCCACTCTGTTTTTCCAAAATTGAAATTCAAATCTTAAGTCATTTTCTACCTTGAAATCCTTAATAACTTCAATGACCTTCAAGAAAAAATATCCACCCTCTTTAAGATAATGGTTCTTCATGACCTGCCTCTTAATTATCTCTCCTTTATCTCATCACCACTTCTTCCCATCACACTCCATGATCCTGTCATCTTGAATTATACACTGTTATCTCTGGGCCTTTGTGTATATTATTTCTTCTGCCTAGTACATCTTTCCCTACTCTTTGATTAACTAATTTACTCATCCTTTATAACTCAGTGGAGATAAGCTCCTACAGAAATCCTTTTCTGAACCCACTCTGTCCTGCCCATCCCTTTTCTGTGCTCTCATAGCAAAAAGAAATAAAATTTAAAAAAATATATGTATGTATATATATATATATGTATATATATATATCCTGTTATACTATAATTGTTGATTTACTTGCTTATTTCCCTCACAGGCCTATGATTTCCTTTATGGCAGAATGTCTTTCATATTTCTTTCTACACTACCTAAAGCAGTAACAAGCATGTAGAATAAATAGAATGATGGTTGTACGGAAGAATGGGTTAATTTGACAAAATTAAAAATAAAAGCCTGGGATGACATTCAACACAGCTTCAAACATATACTATTAAGAATGTGTGTAACAAACTTACTGGTCAGCACAGAAGGCTGTTCTGAAATCCATTTTGGATCTTCCAAGTACCATAGCAGGCAGCACTCAGTAATTTATTCACTAATTTTATTCCATGTTTGTTGATATTAAGAAAAGAACATCAGCTATCTATAGCACTGTATTTGAAGTGTTGGGAGATAAGGTAACATGGCAATTACATCATCAGACTGAAAGGCAGTTTGCAAGATTTCTACCACATTATATGTTAAAAAAAAAAAAAAGATACAGGAAAGGAAAAATAAACGGGGAGATCGGAGGGGGAGACGAACCATGAGAGACTATGGACTCTGAGAAACAAACTGAAGGTTCTAGAGGGGAGGGGGGGTGGGGGGATGGGTTAGCCCGGTGATGGGTATTAAAGAGGGCACGTACTGTGTGGAGCCCTGGGTGTTATACGTAAACAATGAATCATGGAACACTACATCAAAAACTAATGATCTACTGTATGGTGACTAACATAACATAATAAAAAAAATGCAGAAAAAAATAAATAAATACTGCTTACAACACAGGGTATTAACATCCTCTGGTCTTCAGTGAGGAATTTTGTAACCAAAGAAAAGGTGTGATTACAATCTCTTTGTAAACTGGATACACAGAATCCCTGAAGCAATAAATATTGTATCATATGTTAGGGAAACTTGAATATTTAGACTAATAAATAAAATACGTGCAGGCTGACACTTGCTGATAAATATATGGCAACCATTGCTGTCCAAGGGAAGTTGACTATTTTTTCTAGTGAAGAGGAACATGAGGGCACAAAGATAAGATGGTTCTTGAGACTCTTTCAGGATCTGTTTGCAACCAGAGTTACTTGTTGCAGTTAATCATTAGGGACAGATTAAGTATAGACCAAAAGTATAAAAATTAGGTGATTCTAGTTATTCTCCTGAAAACATCCTAGCAGAGAGGAACTACTTCCACTCTAGCCCCAACAAACCTTTAGAAAATAACTTCCCTTACCTGAAAAGGATTACCTAAGCACCAATGTAAGTACTTACATACCTCCTATGATCCTAGTTGAGACGTCAGTTGACCACCTGCAAAACATCTGTCCAATATTCAGCAAATACTCATTAAATACCTGCAGTGTGTCAGGCACTAATTGGCAAAGGAGGAACTAAGAGTAGCGGATGGAATGGAGCCATAGTGAACTTTTTGGAGTCAATACTAATAGCCACCAGATTCCAATAGCCAAGGAATTAAGGTCCTCAAAAGTATCAGAATAAGTGTCACCAAAGAGAGTTCCCTTTATATAGATGACAGAGCCAGAGCTACTGACAAAATACCAGTTGCTTCAAGAGTGACCGGAAAATCAGCCTGTGACCAGGATAACTTTAGATTTACCAGCAGTAATGAGTGAAGACAGCTCTTAGGTGTTACTGCCAAATAGAAAGGAATATTTAGTGGTAGATAGAATGTTTGGAAAGGAAAACTTTGCCTAAATGTACTTCATCTAACTTTTTCATCATGAGTAGATTTGTAGTTGTCAAGATAGCAAATTCTCAAATGGCAAAAGAATGAAACCCAAGCTAAATTCAACGAGATGTTTTTGCTTGAGGTCTATTATTATTTTTAACCCTCAAATTTTGGAATGAAAGAGCCCAGGTAGATGACCAGTCTAATGGAAAAAGTAGATTTGTTGTTTTTTAAACAATTTTTTGAGTCATGCCTCTGAAAAAAAAGAAAATAATAGGAGAAAATGAAAGTGTAATGTTTTCCTTACTTCCTCTCTATTAAAGCTAAATGTTTTTTTATGGAAGATGTGGTTTTCAAGGAAGACAGAGCTGCTGTTCCAGAGCTGGGACAACTGTAGGGTCTGGACATTGTTAACCAAGAAAAAAAAATTTTTTTTACCAGTAAAAATGGGTTTATCTGAGATTAACAGAGGATTTCAATTCAGGAACTGCAAGTATGGTGAAACTATAGGCAAGTCCAACAAAGGCAAGGAATATTATTTATGAGAAAAAGGGGGAATTTAGCAAGGGTTGTTTTGAGCATGAGTCCATTAGCAAAAAGCCTAAGTCCAGGGTGATTATGGTAGTCAATTTCTTTTTTTTTTTAAGATTTATATATTTATTTGAGAGAGAGAGAGAGAGCATGTGCATGGGGGTGGGGCAGAGCGTGAGAATCCTCAAGCAGACTCCCTGCTGAGCATGGAGCCCAACATGAGGCTCCATCTCACCACGACCCATGAGATCATGACCTGAGCTGAAACCAAGAGCTGGACACTCAACTGAATGAGCCAACCAGGCACCCTGGTAGTCAGTTTCTTATAGGAGATGCAAAGTACATCTTTCCTTCCAGGGAGAGGGGCAGTGCAATTGATGATTCTTTCCAGTCGATGATTCTTCTGTTGGGGTCTTGTAATTGACAGTTCTTCCCATAATTGATGTCAAAAGTGGTACCCCCCTATTTCCTCGCCCTCTATCCTTCCTACCCCATCTTAGTGAGATTTCCCTTTATTAATTTTCACAAAGTGAAGCAAAAACTGGAGAGAATGTGGAGAACCAGCAATGTGTGACACATAGCAGCAGGCTAGATATTAGAAAGGTATATCTTTTCATTCTTCCTAAGTAAATTTAAATAAGTTTTAGAGGTTAGGATCTGATGGCATCCACACTTCTCAGACATAGACCTTCATTGATTCTCAGGGTTACTTACCATTTCTTTTTTTTTTTTTTTATGTTATGTTAATCACCATACATTACATCATTAGTTTTTGATGTAGTGTTCCATGATTCATTTTTTGCATATAACACCCAGTGCTCCATGCAGTACGTGCCCTCTTTAATACCCATCACCAGGCTAACCCATCTCCCCACCCCCTTCCCCTCTAGAACCCTCAGTTTGTTTCTCAGAGCCCATAGTCTGTCATGGTTCGTCTCCCCCTCCGATTTCCCACCTTCATTCTTCCCCTCCTGCTATCTTACCATTTCTTTTTTTTACAAAACTCCTTACTATAATCCTTCCTTAAGAACATGTATAGAACTAAGTGTCCCATATAATGAATGCATCAGAACATTCTTAAAAAAATAATAAAAAATTATAACAATATAGTGGTGTTGTTCAAAACAAATTTTCTTTTCAATTAGCTTCAAAATTAATTTGTTAGTGCTGAGTATCAATTCTGCATTAGTGCTTCTTTGGTAATTATTGCTTACCATCAAGGCTCCATTAAGTTTCATGTTTGAAATGATGAATGTGTACTTCTATTGATTACTGCTTGTGATTTAATGAGTTATTCTTAGGGTGATAATGTTTTTAGCAATATGTTTATTTTTCCAACATTTGCAAATTGACTAAACCATAAGAAGTTTATATATATATTTAACCTCACAGTAGGAGTACTAAGTCACATTTTTTCTCAGGTCCTTTGGGACACTGGTTTAAATAAACTACTTTGGTAAAGTCTCCATTACAGAGAACTCCACAGAATTATCATATGTTTCCATGCCACAGGAATTTAGAAATGAAAAAATATTTTTATTTCAGTTCTGGTTATGATTTTATTCAAGTTCCTTATTTTTCCATCTCCTCTTTCTCTTTTAATATTCTTTCTACCTTGAACCTACTGTGAAGACATTTAAATTGTTTAGCAATTTTTAGTTTTTATAGTATGTTTTTCCAAGTTCCCAGTTTAAGGCTGGAGTCAGGCACACAGTCATTTATGTAAACAGTCACAATATAGTTCTTTAAGAAGCCCTGATATGAAATGGAAAAGTCAGACTGATTTCCTCAGAGGGTTATAAAAAGGACTGAATAACATATAAATATATAATATATGTGTGTATGTGTGTATAAAACACCTATTACAGTGCCATGAGAAATGGTTGGAACATGGGTTTGTTTGATTGTTTTTAAATTTGGCACATGCAGGACAATTTATTGAAGTCAATCTCAAGCAAAATCTGAAGTCAGTAGAGTCATTAAGAGCCTTTCAAAATTAATTCTCATGGAAGCAAAAAACACATTTGGAATTCCAAAATATTTGTAAAATAAAAAATGGCAACATCTCAGTAAATAAGTCAGTTATTTACTCAACATCTCAGTTAAAACATGGTTTTTAGTAAAGAAAATTAAGCTATAGCATGACATGATCAGATTTGCAACTTTAACAGTTATGGGGAAAGTTATGAAGCAAATTTGAGGAAGATAGAATTGAAGAATGTAGACTGAGGAGTCAATTTAGGGACCATTTCAATTGCCTAGAGATCATGTGAACCAGTTTAAATCAATGACAGTGGAGTGAAGAGGAGATATACTTAGAGTCAAAACACTTTAGTAAATGATTGAATTTGAACAAGGAAAGGCTGATAGAAAGAACAAGATGACCCACTGGCTGCTAGTTTGGGAGATTTTGGTGGATTACTGTGATAAACAGGTACAGAAGAGGTTTGGGAGATATGGGAAAGGTGGGAATGGTAATAAGTAGAAATACTGAGTTTCGTTTTGGTAAAATGCTCTGGTAATGAGGTCCAACCGATACACAGATGCAAAGACCTGGAGAGAAGTCTAGAATTAAAAGTTTGGGAATCATAACATAATATTCAATGGACAATCAATGAAAACTTCTGAATTTGTAGTTGTGGAAGAATTATTAGATTAATCAAGGTAAACCAACATAGTAAAATATATGAGTCATTAAAATTATGTGTTTTTTAAATAATAGAAAAATGCTCAAAGAATAATATCAAATCAAATAAACATGGAATGCAAAATTGCTTGTACAGTAAAATCTCAATTGTGTAAAAATCTCAATTGTGTAACTGGCTGGAAGGGAAAGCATTAAAGAGTTATAATGATCATATTAGAGTTAAAGGTTATAGTGATTTCCCCCCTTTTCCTATGTATTTGTTTTACAACTTTTCTTTGTGCATTACTTAAAAATCAAATTAGGGTAAAGGATGGCTTCCTGGAAAGATAATGACTAAGGTGAGGACTGTGTAGAAATCAGCCAAGTGAAAAAGAAGGTAGTAGCGGAGGTACAAAGGTAAAGAATACAGTGTGTACAGAGAACTATAAGCAGTGGAGTGTTGTTGAAGCAAGTGTAACGACAAAATGTGGCCAGAAAGGAAACTAACTAGAAAGGTATGGTAGCTCTTTGGAGGCTTGTTATGTTGAGATTCGGTCCCATGTACTTTGAACAACTGTTAAGGAAATACACACAGGGTAGTATATTCATTTGCTGGGCTACCATAACAACGTATTACGGAGTGTCTTGAAAAACAGAAATTTATTTTCTCACAATTCTGAAAGCTAGCAACCCAAAATCAAAGTTCCAGCAGAATTGGTTTATTCTGAGGTCTCACTCCTTGATTTGTGGATAGCTGTCTTTTCCCTGTGTCTTCACATGGGCTCCCCTCTGTGAATCTATATCCTAATCACCTCTTCTTATAAAGACATGAGTTGTATTGGGTTAAGGTCCGTCCTAGTGACCTCATTTTAACTTAATTATCTCTTTAAAGACCTTATTTCCAAATACAGTCACATTCTGAAGTCCTAGGGATAAAACTTCAACATACGAATTTAGAGGACAAGGGAGACTGTTCATTTCATAAGGGGGAGATGTGATTAAATTTCCTTTGGTAACCATGTGGAATATGGATTTCAGGAAGAGGGAATGGATTAACAGGCTGTTGTAATAATCCAGGTAAGAAATCATGATGTTCTGCAGAATAATTAATGTACATCAGTGAAGGTAAATGAATGTATAAAAAAAAAAAATCCAGAGAGAGCAGCTGGTTTAAAGGAGAAACAATGAATTCAATTTGGGAAGATTTAATTCTATACCTAGATTACAGTTAAATATAGGAATCTGAAGCTCAAAGAAAATTGGGCTGGAAGTCTAGATTTGGACATCATTAGTACTTATGTTATGGGAGCAGATCCTTGTGTATTGAGTGATGAGAGCAATGGACTTAGAACAGAAAACCAATATTTACGGAACAGGCAGAGAATGAGCTCATGAAGGAGATGTTAACGTGTGAGATGAAGCAGAAGAGTGCCTTGTGTAGATTTTAAGGAAAAGCTTTGATGAAGGGAATAATCTATAGGCAAAGAAAGCAAAGAGCTCCTAAAAAAGATAAAGACTGAGAAATGTTAGTTGGATTTGGAATTAGAAAGATTTTTGGACGCCGATACCTAACAATTCCTTGAACTTTTATGTGCCAGGCACTGGGTAAAGAGCTGTAAAGTGTGCATTATATTTCATTTTGAGCTTCGCTCAGTAAACTAAGATAAGTGTGACTGTGTCTGTTTTATAGATTAAGAAAATGATGACTCAACGGAAGTCAAATAACTAGTATCAGGTCAGCAGACAGCAACAGATGTGGGAGTCATTTCTAGATTGCTTTCTATGTCACCAAAACTGGCATGACTAACCACTAGCACTACTAAGAGCTCCCTAAGAGCAAGGCAGTATCATTAAATCGGAGGTGCAAGAAATCTGGAGAGCAGTGGGTTGATGACTGAATGTTTGGTGAGGAAGTAAGATAGACTGCCTTTTTCAGAAAAGGAGAAATCAAGACAGAGACCAACTGATCTTGCTCTCTATTGTTGAGTACATTGCCTGGCACAAAGTAGCTGCTCAATAAATTTGAGTTCAGCGAACAAGAAATAAATGTTAACTTGAGCTAGGCATAAAGTATATATGTTATGGGTAGGAGAGGAGGTAGCAGAGTCATAGATTGCACACAGCCCAAGAGTAAGGAGCCAGTAGAGAGAACGGCACTAAAGAAGAAAGAGAAGAAAACTTAAGAATCCAGATCCTTCCTAGAAAATGTTGGTAGGGTCTGGGATCAAGTGCAGAAGTAAGAATTTGACCTGAATAGGTGAAGAAATATATTTTTAGGTTGAACAGAAAGAAGGGGGTAAAGAAATAGATGTATAAGGACATATGATAAATTGCTTCATATTCCAACAACTCTCTCCGTATTAAGCTCCCTTATAAAAGAATATCTCACCATTTGTAAGTTATTTGCTTTAAAGTTTTAATATATTTATGCATGCAATTCCCTATGCCTGGGATGTCTTCTTTTTTACTGTCACCTATTGAAAAATAAAGGTTCAGATCATAGATTATCTCTTCATATTATTTCTTGAATTCCCCAAACAAAATCCTGCCACTCCTTCCCTTTTATAGCTCCTAGTCACACCTTCTGTAGTGACTTAGAGGCCATAGATAAAACACCCTTCCACTTATTTATTAAACTCTTTTGAAATACCTTGGTGTATCAACAAAATATTTTGAAATGTTATAGGTATATTTTAGAACAAAGGAGTCTCAAAAGTTGAATGATCACTGGGTGTTATATGAGACTGATGAATCACTGTCCTCTACCTCTGAAACTAATAATAACATTATATGTTAACTAATTGAATTTAAATTTAAAAAAAATAAAACAACAAAACAAAACAAACAAAACAAGCTGATTTTAGCTTGCACACAATTGCATTTTATTTAGTTCATCCTTTCATATACAAATAATATGTATACAGTTTAAATTTTCTTATTCGTCAAGTGACTACATTTTGTAGTAAGAGCATATTCTTTATTCCTTGAGTTTTAATAAACTTATGCTGCAAATGACACAGAGATTGGGAAAATTTATCCAATGTATTTAAAGAATAAAATGTTACTTGCCATTCTAAAGATGTCTCTATTGATCACCTTTGATGTTTAAAAAATGATTTGTACTTGTGCCCTATCTTCAAAGGCAAATTATATGCTGTAATACTTTAAGCTTTCAGGTGGTGTTGAATTTTGGCTGGCTTAATAGTGGAATGAGAATACTGACTGCTATATTATTGTTCTGTTAGACAAATTCATTCTTGAGTAATCTATATGCCCTTTGAGAAGGTCAAATGATAAGGCAGAGAGATCTGAGACAAAACACTAAGATTTAATTGTTTGAGTCTGACAGGTATCCACTTGCATATTTCAAATTATCCAAGAAAAGTACACAAAGTGCACAATCAACTTGAGCTTGAACTTGAGCAACATAGTATTATCTACATCTAATTTATAAGATACAGTAGAATATGTAAAATATAATACTTTTGTAATATTTGCATGTGCTGTTATTTTCCTTATATCACTAAAGTTAAGAATATGGACTTAATAAATATACATTGGAAGAGTTAAGATAATGATGTGAAATAGCTATGTCAATTTGTAAATAAACACCTCTTTTAAGTATCTACTTAATATTATGCAAAAAAATAAATAAATGAAACTAAAATTCTAGAAAAACCTATGAGACAAAATATCCTCACAAAGAATCTGTGTATGTATTGCCTGTCAACTAAACATGCAGATAGGTAATTTTTATTCAAATAGTTTATGCACATTCCTAATCTACCTATTATAAGCCTGGAATTGTTCAACTTTTAGAGCATTTGCCAAGTTTTTCTAAAATAATTAATAATTATATGGATTTGAGGACTCTATTTCTTGCCTTCTGTGAAAATGCTTTAAGATTAGTGTGCACTAAATTCAGTTGTATGTAAAAATATTGTAATGTAAAATTATATTTTTATTTTTTAATTGAAAATATAGAAGTATCTTTAGATGGAGCAAAGAGAGACTTCTATTGTAGCTAAGGTATTCAATTATCATTTAATATTATGTATAACCATAATTGTATTTATCTGAGATGCCATAATTTGCTTTTTTTAAGCATATCCAATTTTTAAATCATTATATGTTAGTAAAGCATTTAATTAATTTGAAAAAATGTAGTACATCAAAAATTGTAAATAAAATATGGATAAGTCATTGGGTGGCTTTTCTGGAAAAACTGGAGAACAAAATTAAAACAGAGTAATAGCATGATTAGTTGATTCAGGATGGCTCCTGCTGAAAAATTATGTTCAATAAGAATCTGTCATTATAATTTGTGATCATTTGTCCCTTTACAGTATATCAAATATAATGGATTCAGGTGCACAAGCTGTATAAATGACTGTCATAAAAATGCCATTTTTTAAATAAAAAAGATGGTTACTTTACTGATTTAATTCAAGATAGCCATGGTATATTAATCTGTGCTACTGCTGTGTTTCCAGAGATGGTAAATATTTTGTAACTTATTTTATTCTAATATGTGCATTTATCATTTTGCATTCAAGTCAATGTTTTTTTTTTAAATATGATTCAAGATACAAATTACACATATTTTTATTAAAACATGCTGGGCAAAAGCTGCCGTTTAAATATTTAATTTAAAAAATGGGAGGAATGATTATTTTTTATAACCCAAAACATTCTTCCAGTCAAAATTCGTTTTATAAAATGTAGTCTTCTACAGCATGTCTTCTTCCATATATATCTCTCACTGGTTTCTTTCGGTGGTATTTTCTCATATAAGAGCTTTTTTCAAACACTATACAGATTAAGCTGAATTATTCTATGTATAATGGGAACTGATATATTTGAAAGGAAAATTTTATGTTACAGAAGACATGCATAAAGTCCAGGGGTGCCTGGGTAACTCAGTCAGTTGAGCATCTGACTCTTGTTTTTAGCTCAGGTCCTGATCTCATGGTTGTGATCTCTGGGTCATGGGGTCATGGGATGGAGCCCCATGTAGGACTCCCAGCTGAGCAGGGAGTCTGAGAATTCTCTCTCTCCTTCCTTTTCCCCCTGCCCCTCCCCACCCCCACTCTCACTCGCACATGCTCTCGCTCTCTCTCTCTCTGGGATGAATGGATAAATTTTAAAAAATAAATAAGTAAAATCTGTTATTTGCAGAGAGAAAAAAGGATGCTGAAATTCGGCGTAAAATACCGATGGGGGTGCATTCGTATTTTGCCTTAAACGGCATGCATCAATAATGCTTGTTATTGTAAAGAGTTAATTTAAATGTGCAGACATAATCTTGGAAATGAAAGTTTACAGGTTATTTTTCTGAGAAAATATCACTCAATGATCTTTATGTGAATGTTTTGCTTTCTCCTTTCAGGAAGTATGCATGTTTTGAGTTATCTGGTCCAATTCCACTCAGTTTAATTTTGTTTCTATCTTATCTGATATTCTTCCTAATCCTAGAGCTGTACCTTCTTACAAAAAATCTTGTTTAAAATCTATTTCTATGGCATTGCATTAAAACAAACAAACATTCCACTTCCCTGTGCTGTAGACCAATTGGTAATTATTTTAGTCACCTTCTGCCTTAGGAGTTCCATCTTTTGGGCATTGAAATTGATTTTTCTCATCTTAGCATCTGAAGATCCAGAGTGTGCCCCTTGCCCAATCGCCTGAGACTATACAGTGAGTGACACCTACAACAGAGGATGTGGAGGCAGCAGCTTTTCGGGCACCAGAAATGGCAGCATCAGGAGCATCAGCACGAATAGACTTTGTAGAGGTAGTTCTCCCAAACTGTATTATTGAAACCAAACATTTTTGGTGTGCTACCTGCTGATGGGGACTGCCTTCTTACTCCTTAGATTTATGCAAAATGTTTGGTCTTTGTTAAAGTTTAACAGTGACGTTTCTGACTAATAGAGAGAAACCTGATTTTTTTTTTACAAGTGTGTTCAGTTGCCTTACATTTCAATGAATACAAAATTTTATCGGTCTCAGAAAAACATTATTAACCATATTTTTATCAAATTTATTTCATTATTTGTAATATAAAGCTGCTGTCGCATATAATTTTTGTATAAGTATTTTTGAGTAGATCAGAATAATTCGTCATTTTAGAAGTCATCCTAATGCAGTAAATAGAATTTCTCTAGTCAGTTATCTTCAAAGACTGAATATGGTTGCCCAGTTTTTCTACCATACTTCCTAAAAATGTTCCATTGTGGACTTATTTTGCAAAGTGAAAAATTATTCCCAGTTAGCCCCAAGTCAAAATACGAAAACCCAGTGATTGATTGGTTTTGGAATCTTTTCATTTTATGTAATTTAATGTGAAACAGTTAATTTTGTAACTGTAAAACACATTTGTTAATTAACCACATTGGCTTTATCTGTGCAGTTCAATGATTTATAGCATTGCAATTTGCATGTAAAATGAGTCTTTGTAATCATGTTTTGCAAAATAAATAACAGTCAACATAATGGGTGCATTTACTTTAACTCTTGAAACATATGACTTAAAAGTTGGATAAGTTTCCTAGTGGGATTTTGAAGAGTTTGAAATTCAACTTACAGAGGGCTTCATCTTGGTGCAGTACGACATATTCATCCTTCACCCCATCTTAACTTGTTTTTTGGAACAAGGCAAGATACAAAGAATTGATACTCATTCTATTGTAACTATTGCTTGATTAAATATGATTAGAGAGTTCTTTTCTAACCACATATGAGCAGGATACATTGAGCTTAATAGCTCTGCCTTTTTTGTTTTATTTTGTTTTTATTCCATTTTGTCATTTAGGAAATTACAAACTGCCATTTTTTGCAAAACCTACCCTACAGAGTTGAAATGCACTTCTCTGAATATTTGTATTCTGTTTTAATGTATTTTAAGTATGCAAAATATATAAAATAATAAAATTATGTCCTAAAATGCTAGCCCTTTGTAAAAAGCACATATACATATGAAAGTATGTTAGTATTTTTAGCTAAAATTGTACGAATGCTCTTTTTTTCATGAGTACTTATGAAGATCTGTATGTACAAATTCATAAATCTACTTAATTGTACAACTTTGCTTTTAGCTGTGTGTGCCATATGGTAATTGACTTCTGTCATTCTTACATATATTGCCTCTATCTCTAGAAACTGTATTTTGAAAGGTATGTTGCTACCCTAAGAACATAAAAGTAAATCTCTGACTCTGATTTAAAGTAAATTGTGCTATTTTAGTGTAGGTTTATAACATGTTCTAACCATGTGCTTCAGATACCGCTTTAGAGATTGTTTAAGACATTCTGCAGGAAAGTAGCTTTAATAATTAAAGAAATACTGCTGTTCTGCCTCTACCACATTCCAAGGGAAAACTGGACTTTCCATTGTTAAAATTTTAAGGTCTTATGGAGCTGCGATTAAAGTCTGCAGCAAAGTGCAGTAGCTCTGTTGGATGATGATTTTGTTGGCATTATCTTATTGCAGTAAGCCATGTTGAGTTTCTGATCTTAGGATAATTACAATTGAAAGCTTGTGTTTGTAGGATAAAGGAAATTTTCTGATGAGGAGAAATTAACTAGTAACTTGAATAACTTGTCAAAACTGGAATGGTTTAAAACTGCATCAGCAAAAATGATTACAAAAGTAAAAATTTAAATTAATGCCACTGAATATAATACTTGATCCATTTTTGCCCAGTGTTAGTGCTATTCATCACTGTTAACATTCCAACAAGTATAAATGATTATAAATTCATTCACAATGTTTATGTCGCTCTAATCTTATGCTAAGAGGAGTCACATATACCAACTTAACAAAAATATTAAATATATTCATTTTATAGTCAGATAATTTTTAGCCTCTAGATAGGTATCTTTAAACTAGATAAAATGGTAAAAGGACAAAATGTGTTTATTTGCATTTGGAGTTCTTGAAATAGTAATAATCTCCTATTGTGCTATCATTTAAAAATATATTGATTATAAATTCATGAGTAGTGGGATTAACATATTAAACCAGAATTTGACTAAATGTACTTAATAATAAACAAAAACTAAAACAACAAAAAAAATACCCCTTAAGAAGAAGGCAGCACAATATATGCTTATCCTCTCTCCAGGATACAGAGTACAATACAGCTCTTTTCTACCTTGTGAGATAAGTGACACTCCCAGGAACCTGGACCACTATGTATGCAACATATTGAATTGCCCTTCAACATTTTCTTGACATCTCATGAAGTGAAGTTCAATTTTTGTGGCTCTTAGGAATGCCTCAGAAAATAGGATACATCTTCCCACTTCCCTGCAAGTCCATTAAGAATTTCACATATTCTCCCATCCCTATTTTTCTGTTCATATCAAATTTTACTAAGATTTCTGCCATTTTGTAGTTTCTTTTTAATCAAGTCAGCTTTTTCTGGAGCAAAACAGGCAGATCTAAATTTTTTCACAAAAAATATGATTCTCCTCTCAATTTTTAGTCAAAAACAAAATGTAAAGAAGTCATGTTAGGTGCTGTGTTATTTTATATTGCTTGCTTTTGCCACTAGCAATTAACATAAACTGGATAAAGACAGAAAGTTTATATTTATTTACTGGCATAATAAAGCAAATATTAGTAGGGCAAAAGTACATCAAATGGATGTCCTTGCAGTAAAAATAACACAGTCAGAACAGAAGAGGGTTAGAACAGCCTGTGGATGTACAGACTACACAGTTGCTCAAAATCTCACTGAAATAAAAATCTGTCAAACCAATAATTGCCTCCTCTTCCTCCCACACACAACTTGCTTTGATTTCAGATGTATGATACATATGGATATAACATTTGAAACCCAAATTCTTAGTCACCTCTCTGCTTGGGCAAATTTTGGAGAGAATACAAATTTTAAATTCAGTCCAATTCAGTTTATTGAGGACGTTTATTGAGGACCTACTTTGTGCCTCATATGAACTAATATTAGACTTGTGACTAATATTAGACACCAAGTACAACAGACCCCTTTCTGTTAGGCAGATTACAGTCTAGACAAGTAATGCATTACATATAAGAGAGCATATTACATGGGATGCTAGAAATGTGATGAATGAACAGAAATAGTGCAAAGAAATACTTAATCTTATTGGTAAAATCTATGTAAGAATTGCAAATCAGATGAAGTCTAAGGATGCTTTTGGACAATAAATTGTAATTTAACCAGTGGGCAGTAGGAAAAGGAGTCTTACTTGAAGAGGAACCTATCACAAGGAATTATATGTGCAAGTAGTATGCATGAGGAAGAAGTGGCCATAAGGTAGATAGGGGAGATAATCACGAAGAGATTTGTGTGCCAGAGTTAGACTTTATTTTGTGGGCAATGATGACATTTTAATGAAAGGGGTTTGAGGAGAGAAATGGTAATTTAGGTTTGTGAGTAATGGGATTGAGGTATATATTGCATATCATAAAACTCACCCATTTTAAGTGTACAATAATTTTTAGCAAACGTATAGTTTTGTGATCATCAGCACAATGCAGTTTTGAACATTTCCATCACCCCCACCAAAAATTCCTTGTGCTCACTTACAGTCTATCCTCATTTTGATATCAGTTCCCACAGCAGCCCCAAGCAACCACTAATCTGCGTTCTGTCTTCATAAATTTCCTTCTCTGAACATTTCGTGTAAGTGGAATCATATATGTAGTCTCTTGTGTCTGGCCCCTTTCACTTAGCATAATGTTTTTGTGATTTCTATCCGATTGTTATGAGACAAACAGAACAGCAGTATTTCACTCCCAAAGAGACTGTGAATAGTGGGAAAACAAGAAGTATAGGAAGGATGTCCTGTGCAGATGGCCACTGTGTGGAGGGTACAAAGGACAAAGGGACCAAGACGGTGAGAACAGGATGGCACGGAAAGACAGTTCAGTCAGGGCAGAAGAATCAGAAGTTCACAGTAATGTAAAAGTAGAAGAAAACACGTCAAGGTATTTTAATAAAATTTGCTTAGGACTAAATCTTGAACTTCTATTTCCTCCCCATCTTAAAGGTTTGTAAGAGGTATTTGTAAACATTGTAAACACTTATAAATAGGACTTTTGTGGTTACTATCTATAGATATCACAAGCTTTGTTAGCTTCTTGAGTTAAAATCACTTCTCTGAAGAATGCAGTACCTTAGAGAAAGCCAAGAAATCGTGACAGACTGACATCTGCAGTTAAAGCCTAAAAGCTCAAAAGTGAATCTAGAACAAGCTGTATTTTCCTTGGAAAACCATTTGAGACAGATGTGATCATTACACTGAGATTGGAACTCCAGTTTTTTAGAGAACGCAAGATTGATTTAGGAATTCTTGTTCAGTTGGAGAAACACGTAGGTGGCCTTATGAGACCACCCAAGTATTGAAGAAATTAAAGTTCTTTCTGCAAAAGAAGGTTAGAAAGATAAGTCTTCTGGCACATTCTCTGGGCCTGTTTCAAGCTTTGCCTCACTAGTTGAGAAGGGCGGCCCTGCTGATCTGGTTATGCTGTAGGATTGAAGATAAAGCAAGTTTTGGAGTTCTTTGTGTGGACTACTAGTTACCAAAAACAAACAAACAAACAAACAAACAAAAAGCACAAGATTATAGTACAGCTGATAGAATAAAAAGACTGAGTGCTGGCTGGAATATGCCCACCACTTGGGTGTACCAGGAAGGACAAGCTCAGAAAAAAAGAAGTAACTCAGTAGCCTGACAAGAATCTCCAAGTCTAATGTCATGACTGGCTTCAGGCCAAAAACCAATTAAACTAAGCAAAGTTGGAATCTCAGAACAAAGCAACCAAGACAGGTTTCCAGAGGGCCTACCAAAAAAAAAATCCCTTCCTGGAACCCCCATCTTTGTGCCCCTGGAAGCCGGAAGTAGCCCTGTCATGCCCCACTGTTGGAGGGACTCTGGTACACTGTGGTCTCTGGAGGTGATGAGTGACTTCTTGGCTCTGACCAGAGACCCTCTGGACCCATCCCAGGGCAAGGAATGGAACTCAATTCCTAAGCCACAGAGTTAGAGTCTCCTGGTTTAGCCCAGAGTAGATGAGACAAATCCAGAACCCTCAATGTTGCTGTTGGTTTGCTTCTTTTAGAGTAATAAGGAGCATGCACCAGCCACAAAACTCAAACTCTGGTCTTAAAAGGAGAAGAGATCAACTACTAATACCAATGTACTTAAATCATAAGAAGCTGATATACTTTTGTGCAATGTCCAGAGCCGTTGGACAAATATTTGCATACTCTGGGGTTGGGGAGAGAAAGAGATACATTAAAATGGAATGGGATAAGATGGACATTTTTCTATTTTTCTTCCACTTTGCCCACTTAGCTTCTTCCTCCACCTCCGTTTTCTGAGAGGAGAAAAAGACAACAGTCACTGGAAGATTCTTTCAAAGAAAAGTTATCAGAGGAGGAGAATTGTAATCCCCTGTGGGCTTCATGTGGAAGCTGGAGATGAGGGGACATGACAGCAGGAGCGTATACTGTGGGACTTTATCCAGCACTTCTTCCCGTATATGGGGCCTACACATCTATCCTTCCAACCTCTGTATTCCACTGAGAGTTTAGTTATTTCTTTGTGTACTTTCCTTCTGTATTTCTTAACTGTAAGTTTCTTGAGGACAGGGTTGGTGTTTTATTCATCCTCCAGGGTACCTAGCATGGTGGCTTGCAAATGATGTGTTTTACAGCTAAGAAAGAAGAAAGGAAAGAAAGATAGAAAGGAAGTACCACTTACCAAAAAGAGAGAGAGAGAGAATAAGATGACTTCTGTTTGGGAGGAAGGGAGGGCAGATTTGAGAACATTTGATCTAGGCTTTAAAAGAAAATTTACATCTCCATGACTGGGGAGAAAGCACTGGCAACCAGTCAGAGGAAATGACAGATGTAGAAATGTACAATATATGGAATAAGGAAAGCTCTGATTTTGCTGATGGTTGAAATAAGTCAAAAGGAACAGTGAAGTAAAAGTGTAAAGGTAGACTGAGGTATTTGGATCAGACTAATTGGTTGCTATTAAAGGATTCTTGACTATGTGAGTAACAAGGAAGAGTTGGTATTTAAGGCAGGAGTTAAAAACTCAAGTAAGAGAAAATACATGTTAGTGCGACATCCTATAAAGAAAGCAACTGATGTATTTAAACACAGTACAATACTTATTTTTAAATCTCTTCTGGGCATCTGGCACTTTGATTGAACCTGAAGATGCATGAAGTCATATGCATTACAACTCAAACTTTGTCTTCCCTTCTAATAAAACATAAATCTAGACAAAATTGATTTAGCCTACAAGTGGGCTTGTATTCCTTGACAATGAAGGGAAACTAATATTTATTTAGTGGATATGCAAGACTCTTTACCCACAAACATGACTTCATTAAACCCTGTAACAACTGTGTAAGGTATAGGTTCCCACATTTTTACCAATGGGAAAACTGATATCACTCTGATAGAAAAATGAGAGAACCTGTATTCAAACACACTTCTCTCTCCAGTACTCCGTAATGTATCATCTTCACCATTTGCCTACAGACTATAGTTCTGCTTAAATTATATTTTTAGCAATCTCAAATTATTTATGCTGATGTTGCTCATTTGATTGGTTTACCTCCACAGCACTTGATTAGAAATCAAATTATATTAATACTTCTAGTAGATTAGAGATATTTGTCACACATGACAACAATTGCTTATTCTCTTGAAATGTACCTTAGGGTACATTTTGTGTTCAGTCCTCAAAATGATACCCTGAGGAGATTATCAGTGAGTTTCATAAGATTATAAGACTGTCAGATTATTTGTAATAATGTAAGATGTTCATTGTACCTTTGCTTTATGGCTCAGTATCCATAACTATCAGTTTCATCTTTTCAAACTTTTAAAATAAAGGTGGTTTCTTCTTTTATTTTTCATTTCCTAAGCTATAAGATTATAAAGGTAACAATACCTCATACAGCTAACATGCATTATACTTTGCAAAGCTTATTAAAAAAATGCATTTAACAATGTTTTTTCTGACCTGCACATTAGCCTGGTAAGGAAGGCATAAAAATATTTCCCTTTCGGCTAATAAGAACTTTAATGTTATTTACTATTATATAAATAATATTCTTTGTGCCACAGGCAATGCCCTAATTTTTGTGTCAGCTTATGCTATTTATTGATGTATAGTAATTTTATGTTATGTTTGTCCTTGAGGACAAATGTTTAGAATTGTAATTTTTATTATAAGTTCATGCTTTGCAGAAGGATTTCACACAAACTGGTAAAACTTTGAAATATAAATTGTTTTATACACTAATTACCATAAAATACAGTTAAGCAGTCCAGGATGTTTCTATACAGTAATTACTGAACAATGTACTTTCAGTATTCCTTGATATAATCAATATAGAAACTATGTAGCTTCTCACATCAAAGCATTTGTTATTCTATAAAATTTTTAAACTTAATTTTTAATACAAAATTTCTCATACTTGAAAATCAAACCCTTATTTTCTGTGATGCAGATAAACAGTATGCATTTGCAATTTAGAGAAAAAATAGAGAAAAACTGGATAAAATTTTAGGAAAAAGCAAAAGAACATCATTCTTATCAGCCTGCTCTGATTAGTAGGCTTATGTGGGCATCTATAATTGTAAAGGAAGGCTGGGGAAAAAGAGGATTAAAAAGTAGTAAATGTGGACTCAGTGAGATGTAGATCTATAAATTGTCATCGTAGTTTCATCATTTAGTAATTCCAACAGAAGTGCAAAATGGTACATTCAGTTAACACTAAGCTTAGGGGACAGGATAAGAAATCAGTGCATTTAACATTAGCGACAGAAAACTCAATAAAAGAATGAAAATTGGAATCAGGGAAAACTTGCCCAACATTTGCTGAGAACTTACAATGTGGTAAGAACTATGCCATGTGTTGAGAATTTCAAAAATATATTCAGTCCTCTCAATGAGTTCTTGATTTTCTGGAAGAGATATTCTAAGCCAAACAAAAGTCATGTGCAAAAGCAGAAAGATGAGAGAGAAACTGATGAATTATGTAAAGTACTAGGAGATTCATTTGGGTGGGATGCACTAGCTTGTGCATTTCAAGAGATGAGATTTGAAAAGTAGAAGAGAGCCTATTCAAAGAGGGCTTCGTATGCCAGTGTATGAGTCAGATCAATAAAGAAAATAAGCTCAATTCAGTCAGTTTTGCAAGGAATTATGCCCACTTAATTTTACCAGAATCTTAACTTTCATACATAATATAATTGCTAATATTTATTGATTTCTAAATCCTTTACGGATGTTAACTCATACAGCCCTCACATTAACTCTTTGAAGTAGGTATTATTATCATCCCCGTTATAAATAAGGAAACTGAAACATAAGGAAATAACTTGCCCCATGTCACAATGCTGATAAGGTAAGGGCGAAGGATTTGAACCCTGGCAGCCTGAGTCAGAAGCCTTGGCACACCTGAGTAGAATCCATTAAAAGTGGACTAAAGTTTTGAAGATAGGTGATGATATATTTTTTAGAGGTTTGAATGCATATTGAATTCAGGAAGATTTTGCTAATACTTAGTAAAATACCCAAATCTCCTTTGAAAAAAACAGCTTTATTTAAAAATAATTGGCATCTAATAAACTGTGCATAAAGTGTCCACCTTGATAAGTTTTGAAAATATATACCAGTGAAATCATCACCATAATCAAGATAATGAACATGTCCATCATCCTCAAAAGTTTCTTCATGGCACTACTCACTGACTCCCCACTCAGACAAATACTGTTCTGCTCTCTCTCACTACAGATAAGTTTGAATTTTCCAGAATTTTTTATAAATGCAGTCATAGTGTATATTCTTTTTTTTGTCTGGCTTCTTTCATGGAGCATAATTATTTTATTTGTTCATGTTGTAATATTTATCAATTTTTATTGCTGAATAATATTCTATTGTATAAATACACTATGGTTTATTTTTTCACCTTGTTATATATATATGAATTGTTTTCTTACAGTTTTTGAGTATTACAAGTAGGCTGCTATGAATAGTCTGTACAAGTCTCTGTAGAAATGTTTAGAAAAGAAGTTGGGCACAAGACATATATAATATATGTTTTTATTTATGTAGAATACAACATGAGACAAAACTAGTCTATGCTGTCAGAAATTGTGATAGTGGTTATCTTTTAGGAGGTAAGATGGTGACTAAAAGAATGGGTGCATGCGGGGCCCTGCTTTTGGACTCTGGAATATTTTGTTTCTTCATCCTGCTTATTGATTACATGGGCAACAAGTTCAGTATATAAAAATTTAGTGAGCATTATACTTTGGATACATATTCTTTTTTTTTTCATTTTAAGTACTTTTGTTATGTTAATCACCATACATTACATCATTAGTTTTTGATGTAGTGTTCCACGATTCATTGTTTGCATATAACACCCAGTGCTCCATTCAGTACGTGCCCTCTTTAATACCCATCACCAGGCTAGTCCATCCCCCTAGCCCCCTTCCCTCTAGAACCCTCAGTTTCCTCGCTCTCCTGGTTCATCTCCTGTTCAAAATCTTTGGGATGCAGCAAAGGCAGTCCTAAGAGGAAAGTATATGGCAATACAAGTCTTTCTCAAGAAACAAGAAAGGTCTCGGGCACCTGGGTGGCTCAGTTGGTTAAGCAACTGCCTTCGGCTCAGGTCATGATCCTGGAGTCCCAGGATCGAGTCCCACATCGGGCTCCCTGCTCAGCAGGGAGTCTGCTTCTCCCTCTGACCCTCTTCCCTCTCGTGCTCTCTATCTCTCATTCTCACTCTCTCAAATAAATAAATAAAATCTTAAAAAAAAAAAAAGAAACAAGAAAGGTCTCAAATACACAACCTAACCCTACACCTAAAGGAACTGGAGAAAGATCAGCAAATAAAGCCTGAACTCAGCAGGAGAAGAGAAATAATAAAGATCAGAGCAGAAATCAATGAAATAGAAACCAAAAGAACAGTAGAACAGATCAATGAAACTAGGAGCTGGTTCATTGAAAGAATTAACAAGACTGATAAACCCCTGGCCAGACTTTTCAAAAAGAAAAGAGAAATGACCCAAATAAATAAAATCATGAATGAAAGAGGAGAGATCACAACCAACACCAAAGAAATACAAACAATTATAAGAACATATTATGAGCAACTCTATGCCAGCAAATTAGATAATCTGGAAGAAATGGATGCATTCCTAGAGATGTATGAACTACCAAAATTGAACCAGGAAGAAATAGAAAACCTGAACAGACCTATAACCACTAAGGAAATTGAAGCAGTCATCAAAAATCTCCCAACAAACAAAAGCCCAGGGCCAGATGGCTTCCCAGGGGAATTCTACCAAACATTCAAAGAAGAATTAATACCTATTCTCCTGACACTGTTCCAAAAAATAGAAATGGAAGGAAAACTTCCAAACTTGTTTTATGAGGCCACCATTACCTTGATCCCCAAACCAGACAAAGACCCCATCAAAAGGGAGAATTACAGACCAATATCCTTGATGAACATGGATGCAAAAATTCTCACCAAAATACTAGCCAATAGGATCCAACAGTACATTAAAATGATTATTCACCACGACCAAGTGGGATTTATCCCTGGGCTACAAGGTTGGTTCAACATCCACAAATCAATCAATGTAATACAATACATTAACAAAAGAAAAAACAAGAACCATATGATCCTCTCAATAGATGCAGAAAAAGCATTTGACAAAGTACAGCATCCTTTCTTGATCAAAAGTCTTCAGAGTATAGGAAAAGAGGGTACATTCTCCATATCGTAAAAGCCATCTATAGATATGTATTCTATAGGTACCTTCTACTTTGATTAAAAGTTAAAAGTGAAGCTAATCAGATGGTTTAGTTTAGTCCAGAAGCTTTTTTATATGTTGTTTGGCATGCCCGTTTTTTATTTCATAGCCCTTACTACTATTCCAGTTATATACTCTAGGATTATGTCCTATACCATTACCTTTATACCTTTTACTGTAATTGCTTGTTTTACTATATGTTTTTCTTGTTCCTCTATAAAGTTTCTGGGGAAAAATGATAATGTCTACCTTTCTCACTTTCATTTCCATTTTCTGTCATGGTGCTTGGAACATGGTAGATATTCAATGAATACCAGGATGAATGGGATGAATGGTTGTTTATGCACCTGCTCAAAGCTTAGCATGTGAGTCTTCATTATTTGGTTTCTACTAAAGTCTTTGATTCCCTTATGATCTACAAATTCTTGATTTGATTCTGTGATTTTAAAAGTTTTTCTTCCTAACCTCAGTTCTTTGTTTTAGCATACATTTTTCAAAATAATACCTTCTCTTATTATTTACTGTGTGCTCTGAACACTTTACATCTATTAACTTATTTAAGATGCACAACCCAAAAATACAGGTATTCACATGGTTTCTATTTCACAAGCAGGGAAACTGAGGTACCAAAAAGTTAATATCTTGTTCAAGATCACAGAGCTCATGGTTGATCCCAGTCTAACTCCAGAACTCATGCTATTTTTTTTTAAGATTTTATTTATTTATTCATGAGAGACAGAGAGAGAGAGAGGCAGAGGAAGAAGCAGGCTCCCAAGGAGCAGAGATCCCGATGCGGGACTCGATCCCAGGACCCTGGGATCATGACCTGAGCCGAAGGCAGACGCTTAACCATCTGAGCCACCCAGACACCCAAAACTCATGCTTTTATTCAGTATAAGCCTCTGTGTTTATATATATTACTTTATGTCATTATATTTCCGCATTTTCTTCTGAACTTTGGTAAAATGTTACCTCTTCAGAGTGGCTTTCTTTTTTTTTTAAAGATTATTTATTTATTTATTTATTTGCCAGAGAGAGAGAGAACAAGAGCAGGAACACAAGCAGGGGGAGTGGGAGAGGGAGAAGCAGGCATCCTGCTGAGCAGGGAGCCCAATGTGGGGCTCGATCCCAGGATCCTGGGATCATGACCTAGCCGAAGGCAGATGCCCAACGACTGAGCCACCCAGGAGCCCCAGAGTGGCTTTCTTTGACCACTTTATTACAAAATAGCAGCCTTCCAAATACTCTCAATCATTCTCACCATGTTTTATCTTCCTCATCACACTTACCACCACAGATATATCGTATATTTGTATTTATTTCCTCTTTGTACATCGCTCCTCACTAAAGTGGTAGCTCCAGGAGGGCCGAGACTTTATCTGTTTTACTTTCTGTTACATTCTTGTATCTTAGAATAAGGTCTGATACATAGTAGATACTTAATAAATATTTGTTGAACGAATGAATAAATGCTTCATAGAATCAACCTATGCTGTGCCATTGTGGTACTACAGGTATGGCAAAGATTTAAAATCCCTTTTAACAAAGTCACTTTCTGCTTAGAATAGAGACCAAAAAGGATCTCTATTAGACAAAAGCATGGACACCAAAACACATTCCATTCTATGTTCTATATTCAGTTGAACATGCCCTGGAAATCTTAACTCAACAGTATTTCTGGACATTCCATTGTCACATGAAGTTTTATTCTGGAAGCAACTTTGTTCTGGCAAAGGGGAACCAAAGAGAGTTTTTATATGACATCATATGACTTGCATTTTAAAAAGGTTTCTGTGGATTCTAGAGAGTGGATTATAGAGACCACAATCGAAGACATGATACAGAGTTAATGAAGCCATGGAAATAATCCATGGGTAAACAAAGCTTTGAACCGGAGCTATAAAGGTGACTATGTAAATGAGAAGAAATAGATTTTAGAGACAGTAAAATCCACAGGTCTTGGTGAATAATTAGTCAGGGATTTCTGATTTAGATAGTATCAACTACATAAACAGAAAATAGAGGAGGTCTGGGAATATGACTAGTTTTGTGTTCAGTATGATAAACCATAAATTCATGTTGTATATTCAAAGGTGCTATTCAGTAAACAGTAAAAAAAAAAAAAAAAATGTAGACCTGGAACTTAGAAGAGCATCTGTGACTGGAGAGTTCTATTTCAGTCCTCAAATGCATGAAGTTGCACAGGAAGATTATGTAGAATATCATTCCAAAATCAGTGCCTTCTTAGTTGATCACGCAATAACCAATTCTGTAAGATTTAAGCTGAAAAAAACTTTAATGAGAGGACGTTCAATAAATGAAAGAATCGACAATAAGACAATAAGTAGAACTTAGAACACAGGCGGAAGCCATTTTAAAAAGACCAGTGTGGTGTAATCCCAGTGTTGCTGCCCGTAATTGCTGGAAGCCGCAGGTGGTGCTGGTGCTCTGCTGGCCCTGGGTACTGCTGCACCAGCAGCCTGCCATCCCTCTTCATTGCTATCACTGCTCTTGCACCTGCCGCTGCCCCACCGCGATGTTTCTCCACAGTCAGCAGCCTCTGTGGAGTAGCCTAGGGGTCTGACTTGCAGACCCCAGACGCCTGATCCACTGATGCCAAAGAGGCTTGAAAACCAGGTATCAGGCTTCTCAAAGGGATTTTGATAGCCAGCGGGTGAAGACCAGCAAATACACTTAGTCACCAACCTTAGGTGTATTAATTGCTACAGCAAGAGAGGCTGCACACCGTGGAGCACCATGGAGCATATCAGCGAGAGGGAGTTAGAAAGGACTGGGCAGGTGATTTTGGAGAAGGTTCAAGAACATGGTTGTCTTTTCTGGATTGGGCATTCTCTGAAACTGGGGCATTTGATTATTGGAGATTTTAGTATTTTTAATCTGTGAGACCAGGGATAATGAAAAGTTGCTGGAGCTGCTGTTGGAGAAATAGTAGTCCCTCAGAGTAGTGGAGGCCACAGGTCTTTGTTTTTGTCTATATTCAGGTATGATTCTGTAGTTGTCTTGTTTTTGTTTTGTTCCATCATGACCATGAAGAGCCCTCAACTGAAGTTGATATTTCATGAAATTGTGATCCTGGGGGAGAACCATGGCCTAGGGGGTAGTTACCCAGCTAGCTACCAGCCGTCAGCTGTCAGGGCTGCCTTTTCCTTTCTCAGTAGGTAAGCTTTGCCTCCTACCAGCAATTACCAAAACACCAGATGCTGGGCTGCTAATTAAAAAATTACTCAAGCCTACAATTTCCAACTATTAGGTATTGTATTAGTCAGCTTGGGTTGCCATAACAAAATATCATAGACAGGGTGGCTTAAACAGCAGGAATTTATTTCTCATAGTTCTGGAAGCTGGGAGGTCCGAGATCAAGGTGCTGGCTGATTCCTTTTCTCAGAGATAGCCCTCTTCCTGACTCGCAGGTGCCTCCTTCTTGCTGTGTCCCCACACGGCAGAGAGAGGTGGGAGCTCTGACAGACTCTACCTACTATTTCATTGATGTGTAGGACAAATTTCTTCACATAGATTTTTTTTTTTTTGCTTTCCTTTTATTTGAATATAGTACGATTCATATTTATAACAAGCTCTTTTTCTTTAGTTTTATTCCAGTTTTATTGAGATATAATTGACATTCATCACCGTATGTTTGTGTCTAAAATAATGGTTTGACCTACATCTATCATGAAATGATTACCACAATGAGTTTAGTTAGCATGCATCATCTAATATGGAAACAATAAAAAGAAAAGGAAAGAAAACTGTTTTTTTGGGAAAGAGAACTTTTAGGATTTACTCCCTTAATAACTTGCATATATATCCTAGAGCACTGTTAACTAAAGTCACCATATTGCATTACATCCTTTACATAGACTTGTAAAGATTATTTTTCTATTGGTCGGCTTCACATGAGATACTTCGTATGGGTTGCATACAAACCAAAAGCTTCGGGTTTCTTGTTTGTGATCTATAAAAATTATGAGTTTTTTAATAATATTCTTTCAAAAAGTGAAATCATAACAAATACTTTCTCTAAAAATTCCTCTTTGTAAAATGCAGTTATTCCCAATTTCATTTTTTGTAATCTGAAGAGTCCTCTGAGATATATTAAAAGGGCCAAATTGAGTCTCCTGACATCCAGAGCGAAATCTACCAGAGAATGGCTCCATTAGAAGACTTAACTTTTAGAATGCCCTAAATGGCTTATTATGGTTGTAGACTGTAATATGTATAAACCAGAAAGGCAGGCTGGTGTCAAATTAAGGTACAGGTTTGGATCACCAATACCCCAGGTTGAAAATCTGCATATAGTTTTTGATTGTCTAAAAACTTAACTACTAATAGCCTACTGTTCACTGGAAGACTTATGATAGCATAGATAGTTAACACATATTTTGTACATATATTGTAGTCTTACAATAAAGTAAGCTAGAGAGAAGAAAATGTTTTTAAGAAAATCATAAGAAAGAGAACATACATTGACCATGTTGTACTGTATATATATATATGTATATATGTGTATATATATATATATATATATATATATATAAAATCCACATATAACTATGCCAGCACAGTTCAAACCCATGTTGTTCAAAGGTCAACTGTATAAGGCTATTTAATGCAATGCTGAGGAATTTAGACCTGTACCTAAAATAATTTGGTTTCTGAGGCCAGGTATGACATCACCAAATTGTTTTAGGGATTACTCGGGTACCAATGATGAGTATGGATTGGAAGGAGCTGAAAGTGGAGGCAGGCAGTCTAGTGAAAAGGCTGTTACAAAGACCTGGATTATCATAGTCCAGGAGGTAAGAGAGGCTAACCAAAAACAGGAAGAAGCGCCTAACTGAGAAGAAATTAAACTAGGAGATGACAGGAGCTCAGAGACTGTTTATCTCTTAAACCCAAATTCTAGTATTATCTGATAGGAAGCCATCTCTGAGTCAGGCAGAGAACATTCAGGACATACAGTGGAGGTAGACTAAACAAGTGCTTGTAATTGACTAATTTGGACAGTGGTGGAGGAAAAATGTTTCAGATGGCTTCCAAGTTTCCATTTTAGGCTACAGGGAGGATAGTGGTAACATTCATCAAAATAAGAAATAGAGAAGTAAGAGGCAAATTCTTTCGATCATTGCTTTATTGGAACACTTGATCTTTTCTTTCCTTATAGGGAAAATAGGTTCCATGTTCTTACTTGGGCTCTGATGTTTCCTCCATCTCTAAGAATGAGGTGGGTGCTGCTCAGAGTGGGAAGGTCTAGTATGGTTTGACCCTTGGAACATAGCCTAATGTGGCCTGACAGGGGAATAATTCTCTGGACCAGTCTCGTCCATGAGTGAATTGCTCTTGAGAAAGAGCAATTCTGTCTCTTCTTTGGGCATTAATGTTAAAGAAACAAAGAACTCCTCTGATCCCCTCCTTGTTGCAAAGAATTTTATTGAGAAAATACTTTGCTATTTCAGAACATGTCTGATACTTTAAATGCCTAGTTTTATACTGACTGATACTAGCATCATCTTCTTTGCTTGGAATTTCCTTTCTGCCTTCTCCATCTGGCAAACTCTTCTCTTAAACCCCAATTCCAGTATCACCTGACATGAAGTTATCTCTAGGTCGGGCCCTGATTTACAAGTTCCCATAGCGTTCTTTGCCATCTTCTGGGTAACATGAATCCCAGGCTTAAAAAATTAATATATTAATTTCATAATCACTTAACTTCTGAATTTTCTGAGATGTAAGCTCCATCAGGGCAGTGATTGTGTTTGTTAATCCTCGAATCACTCTCACACACATAATTAAAAACTCACAGTATTTATTATTATTGTTAATAATAATGTAACTAATTGTAACTAATAGTGTAACTAGTAATGTAGCTTATAAGAACAGAACTAATGTAAATAGTTGTAAGCTTTAATTATCATTCCATTAGGTTGTGAGGTACATGAAGGCAACAATCACATCATAGCCCCAGCCCTTAGCCTAGCATCTGATATGTGCTCAGTAGATGTATGTTACATTAAAAAAGAATTATTTGTGTAATGAATTTAAAAGCTTAATTTAAAGAAAATTTGTAGAGTGAAGTATCAGTGTAGTACAAAAGTAAAGAGTTTAGATAATTAACTTACTTTGTCTACAATGATAACAGTGATATGAAGAATTAGGCCTTTCTTCCTCTTTGGACAATTAAATAAGTGTTTTGTCATGTTGACAAAAAGTTAATCTTTCCTCAGTAAAATTCAGGTTCAGAAATATAATTTTTTTAAAGATTTTATTTATTTATTTGGCAGAGAGAGATACAGCAAGAGAAGAACACAAGCAGGAGGGAGTGGGAGAGGGAGAAGCAGACTCCCCGCGGAGCAGGGAGCCCAATGCGGGGCTCGATCCCAGGACCCTGGGATCATGACCTGAGCCGAAGGCAGACGCTTAACGACTGAGCCACCCAGGTGCCCCCAGAAATATAATTTTTATTGAGAGTATGTGGAGAAGCAATGGCTGAACTTATGACTACTTCAAAGCAAGATTTAGATTTACCTTATATAATTAACTAAGAGAAGAAATGCAATTAGACTTCAGTGTCTTTTACAGTTCTTTGATTGAAATGAGTTTCCATTATGAGGCAAATTTCACAGTAGTCTCATTTAGAATAGATTTCTTACCCATTGTTATTTCTAGTCCATTATTTCTGATAGCTATCCTATTACACTTTATTTCACAACTTCTAAGTGCTGATTGTCATAATCATATTTTAGCATGATAGTCTTTATGTCAAGTTATATCCATGAGAGGAAAAATTATTCCTGGTGAAGGCCAACCAGAAAGTCATCCTAAGTGAAATGTGTTCTCAATTTGAGAATAGCAATTTGCTATTTTAAGTTTACTCTACGGCTGAAAGCATGCATCATTCCAATTATTAAATAAAATCTTATTTTACTTCTGTGTATTGATGGGCACTACCAAAGAATATACCACTAATGAAAGTTTTAGCATTCACATGGTAAGGGAAGACTCTCTAGGAATAACTTTACAAAAAAGAAGTATCTAGTTGAGTCTGAGGCACATATTATTTTAAGGAGAAATTGAACTTAGAGATAATGATTTATGGAATAATTTTCTTTGAAGATATAATAAATATAAAAAAGAAGAGGAATACAGACTTGAAAAATATTAACATCTTTACCTGAGTCCTGAAACTATAAAGTAATAAAAAGTAAAAGAAAAGAATATATGTAGAATCACAGTCATGGCTTCTGAAAAGCAGAAATTAAAAACATCAGACATCACACCAAAATACACAGAATACTTTATGAAGATGAAATTGTCAAAATGGAAAACTAGAATATTGAGGTCAAATGCAGGAAGAAAATTATCAACTACCCTAAGCCCTAAATGATTTGTAGAAATGTTGTTTTAACCTTAGGATCAACATGTAAACCCATGCAAATATTTTCCTTTATACTTTCTATTTCTTTTAAAATCATTTAAAATCTCATGATTCCCCAAACACTAGAACGGTAGAATGAGTGTAGTAGAAAGTATACTTTTAGCTGTAAGAAACAGAATTCTGAATAAAAGTGACTCCTTGAATAGTAGGTACATTGTTGCTCATAACAAAATCTCAAGGTAAGCAGTTTCGAAGTTGGTTTCAGTAACAATGATTTTATCTAAGGCCTGGGCATTTTGCATTTTTCTGTGCTGCTCTCCCCAGCACACTGGCTTTCATCCTTGGACTTGTTACCTCATATGGTTGCACAGTGTGTGCTGCAACTTTAGACATCACGTTCCTATCCAACCATGAAAAAAGAGGAGTAAAGGGGACAGGGAAAAGAAGTCCCATGCCCCCCTCCCCGCCTTAAATCAAAGAGGAAAATTTTTCTCAGAATCCCCCTCATCAATCAACCCCAGAATCTCTCCTCCACCTCTTCCTGATCTAATGACCAAAACTGAGTCATGTGTTCATGTCCTAGCTTCAAAAGAGGTGTGCCTGGGGGCTATCTGGCATTTCCAGTCTCTGATGCAAAGCACATACTGCTGGCAAGGAAGAAAGGGGAGGGAAGTCACAGTTGTCTGGGAGCATTGGCCAGCCATGGCTAACACAGCAGATTATTTTCAAAGGCTTTTATCCTCTAAAGTTCAAATTCTCTGACACCTTAGTGACAAGAGTTGCATCCATCCATATTATACATCAGTTAGGGTATCAATAATCTCAGGCCAAATTTATATAAAAGTACATGAATTAATATTTAGAAAGCCCAGTGTAACCAGTGATAAATTTTTCTATGAAATATAGCTAGGACTCTATGAGTCTGAGTCATGTGTGATTGTGTGTGTGTGTGCGTGCACGCGCGAGGCATGCACATGTGTATGTGTTAAAGAAATATCTTAGGAAAAACTTGTCGTTGTTGTTCCATGCTCAGTTATCTATAAGAGTTTTAAAATAGCTTAAACCTAAGTTTTTTCAGTAGCATTCAAAATCTCTTCATAACCATACAATGTAGGCTGCAATATACGGTAGTGAAAATGAGCATCCTCATAGCTGATTCTGTTCTTCATAACATTTTGATTGGACTGCTGCAGTGCAAACTAGGAAGTGTCAGTTCCAGCAGGTAGCCATCCACAGAGATAATTGTCATAGTTCCTGCTTATATTAAGGCACCGTCCTCCCACCACACACAAAGAGCTCAAAAAGCCTTAGAAGTATAATTACATATTTCTGCATTGTCATGAGTTAGGAATACACAATAATTTTTGACCAGTGGGAAAATTCATGTAAAGAGTGAATGAATGATTAGTTCTGGTTATAAACCCAAGCAGACTGTAGAGAGAAAGAAGAATGAAATGTGGGCTTCTCCATTACCTACGCAGACCTTTCAGTGAAAGGAACAGTGCAGAATTTGTCCTATATACCCAGTTGCTGTCCTTATAAATCTGTTTTTCACTTTAATCTATTTCACTGGACAAGTATATCTTACTATATAGAAGTATTCTTGAGAGGTTACTTAAGGGTTTATTTCTTCATTCAGAATCTTTCTGTCATGTTCTGCACAAAAATAGAGATAAGTAATTACAAGAAGGAGAATTTTTCCAATAAGACATCATAAAATCAACATAAGCCTTTAGCCATTTAACCATTCAAATGGTTAAAAGGAAAATATATTTCCAAAGGACATACTCAAAATATGTGACAGCTTTATGTAAATTACATATTTTAAATGCTTATTCTAATAATTTAAATACTGCAGGGAAGAATATCCTAAATGAGAAGCATTAACAAACTTGTCTAAAAAATTATCTTCCCAATATTCTTTGACAAAGTTATAGATGTTTAGTTTGGCTACATACCCATCTGGAAGATTCCAGGAAGCCAGTTTAGCATTTTGTTGTTCTTGTTCTTAGGAGGCAGCTGAATTGAAATGATGGGGACCAATAAAAATTGTAGCTGTGACACTGGTTTAAGGTATAGTAATAATTAAGGCACAATTTTTTATATAAAACATATGATCATAGAAATTATGTTTTTTCTGCCATCAGACATTATATTTTAATTTTTCCTGATTTGTAAAGATAATAAGTTTATCTTTCTTCAAAATAAGTTGTGCCCATAGTTGCATTTCTAAAGAATATCAATTCCTGGGCCTTCTAGTTTTTAGTACCTGTGCTGTAAGACTGATTCTTTTTCCAAAAATGTATAATATGACGGTCATTTAAAAAGAAATCATTAACAAGGAAAGAACATGATAATGTGGCAAACTTGGCAGGTCTAAATTATAAAATACAAATGTTCATTAAACATAAGACACAGATTAAGCAAAATGGAATGGTAATATTTTCTTTCCCTAAGTTTTAATAAGAGAGAAACATCGGACATTAATAAGTGAGAGTTTTCCTATCCTTGTGCTGTGAATAACCACTAATTAGAGTGAGCACATTTGAAAGACAAGTTAAAAGTTGGAATGCATAAACCCAAGCCAAAAATTGGCAGAATTCTGCAAGAGTCAGCAAACCTAAGTTACTACATTGGGAATTTATGGGGAAACAATAGTCCTGCCAACTTCATGTGGCTTCAGTGGGATAATTGTACATTTTTTTTTCTTTTCTTTCTTTCTTTCTTTTTTTTATTATTATGTTATGTTAATCACCATACATTACATCATTAGTTTTTGATGTAGTGTGGTGATTGTACATTTAAATAAATAAAACACTCTGCATCTGATAGAAAATCATGCATTGTATGCAGATGCACCAAGATATTGCATTATTTTCCATCATCGGAAAATTCCATTCCAGTTGGAATCTTTTTCCAGATTTGCAATTGGGCAAATTCTATAAAGGAATAACATGCTAGTAAGGATTTAATTTTCATAAATACAACCAAAATGACAGTATTAAGAACAAATGTCCCTGGATTCCAATAACATGTACCCTAAGAAAAGAGAATTTCAAATAGTTAATGAATATAAATAGTTATGTAGTGGAAATTCCCTAATATTCTCAGTTCTTAGTTTATCTTATTATATCTATGTTCAAGGGTTTGAAAACTTCACTGTTTACAGGGACCAGAATTAAATTGTAAACCCATAAAGCCATCTAGATGTGAGATTTTAAAGAGTGATATAGACCAGGGGTTGGGAAACCGTGGCTTATGGTCCAAATCTGGCATCCCTGTTTTTTGTAAATAAAGCTTTATTGAAACAAAGCCATGTCCATGTATTAACATATTTTCTGTGGCTACTTTTGCACTACAATGGCAGAAATTAGTAGTTGAAACAGAGATCATATAGACTGCAGGGTCTGAAACACTTCCAATCTGGCCCTTTAGAGAAAAAGTTTGCTGTATAGAAACAAGAAAGTTCTCAAATACACAACCTAACCCTACACCTAAAGGAGCTGGAGAAAGAACAGCAAATAAAGCCTAAACCCAGCAGGAGAAGAGAAATCATAAAGATCAGAGCAGAAATCAATGAACTAGAAACCAAAAGAACAGTAGAACAGATCAACGAAACTAGGAGCTGGTTCTTTGAAAGAATTAACAAGATTGATAAACCCCTGGCCAGACTGATCAAAAAGAAAAGAGAAATGACCCAAATCAAAAAAAACATGAATGAAAGAGGAGAGATCACAACCAACACCAAAGAAATACAAACAATTATAAGACCATATTATGAGCAACTCTATGCCAGCAAATTAGATAACCTGGAAGAAATGGGTGCATTCCTAGAGATGTATCAACTACCAAAATTGAACCAGGAAGAAATAGAAAACCTGAACAGACCTACAGCCACTAAGGAAATTGAAGCAGTCATCAAAAATCTCCCAACAAACAAAAGCCCGGGGCCAGATGGCTTTCCAGGGGAATTCTATCGGACATTTAAAGAAGAATTAATACCTATTCTCCTGAAACTGTTCCAAAAAATAGAAATGGAAGGAAAACTTCCAAATTCATTTTAGGAGGCCACCATTACCTTGATCCCAAAACCAGACAAAGACCCCATCAAAAAGGAGAATTACAGACCAATATCCTTGATGAACATGGATGCAAAAATTCTCACCAAAATACTAGCCAATAGGATCCAACAGTACATTAAAAGGATTATTCACCACGACCAAGTGGGATTTATCCCTGGGCTGCAGGCTGGTTCAACATCCGCAAATCAATCAACGTGATACAATACATTAACAAAAGAAAGAATAAGAATCATATGATCCTCTCAATAGATGCAGAAAAAGCATTTGACAAAGTACAGCATCCTTTCTTGATCAAAACTCTTCAGTGTATAGGGATAGAGGGTACATACCTCAATATCATAAAAGCCATCTACGAAAAACCTACAGCGAATATCATTCTCAATGGGGAAAAGCTGAGAGCTTTCCCCCTAAGGTCAGGAACGCAGCAGGGATGTCCACTCTCACCACTGCTATTCAACATAGTATTAGAAGTCCTAGCCACAGCAATCAGACAACAAAAAGAAATCAAAGGCATCCAAATCGGCAAAGAGGAAGTCAAACTCTCACTCTTTGCAGATGGTATGATACTGTATGTGGAAAACCCAAAAGACTCCACCCCAAAACTGCTAGAACTCATACAGGAATTCAGTCAAGTAGCAGGCTATAAAATCAATGCACAGAAATCAGTGGCATTCCTATACACCAACAACAAAACAGAAGAGAGACAAATCAAGGAGTCGATCCCATTCACAATTGCACCCAAAACCATAAGATACCTAGGAATAAATTTAACCAAAGAGGCAAAGGATCTGTACTCAGAAAACTATAAAATACTCATGAAAGAAGTTGAAGAAGACACAAAGAAATGGAAAAACGTTCCATGCTCATGGATTGGGAGAACCAACATTGTGAAGATGTCAATGCTACCTAGAGCAATCTACACATTCAAAGCAATCCCCATCAAAATACCATCCACTTTTTTCAAAGAAATGGAACAAATAATCCTAAAATTTGTATGGAACCAGAAGAGACCCCGAATAGCCAGAGGAATATTGAAAAAGAAAAGCAAAACTGGCGGCATCAGAATTCCGGACTTCCAGCTCTATTACAAAGCTGTCATCATCAAGACAGTATGGTACTGGCACAAAAACAGACACATAGATCAATGGAACAGAATCAAGAGCCCAGAAATGGACCCTCAACTCTGTGGTCAACTTATCTTTGACAAAGCAGGAAAGAATGTCCAATGGAAAAAAGACAGTCTCTTCAACAAATGGTGTTGGGAAAATTGGACAGCCACATGCAGAAGAATGAAACTGGACCATTTCCTTACACCACACACAAAAATAGACTCCAAATGGTTGAAAGACCTAAACGTGAGACAGGAGTCCATCAAAATCCTAAAGGAGAACACAGGTAGCAACCTCTTCGACCTCAGCCGCAGCAACTTCTTCCTAGAAACATCGCCAAAGGCATGGGAAGCCAGGGCAAAAATGAACTATTGGGATTTCATCAAGATAAAAAGCTTTTGCACAGCAAAAGAAACAGTCCACAAAACCAAAAGACAACCGACAGAATGGGAGAAAATATTTGCAAATGACATATCAGATAAAGGGCTAGTATCCAAAATCTATAAAGAACTTATCAAACTCAGCACCCAAAAAACAAATAATCCAATCAAGAAATGGGCAGAAGACATGAACAGACATTTTTCCAAAGAAGACATCCAAATGGCCAACAGGCACATGAAAAAGTGCTCAACATCACTCAGCATCAGGAAAATCCAAATCAATACCTCAATGAGATACCACCTCACACACCAGTCAGAATGGCTAAAATTAACAAGTCAGGGAATGACAGATGTTGGCGGGGATGTGGAGAAAGGGGAACCCTCCTACACTGTTGGTGGGAATGCAAGCTGGTGCAACCACTCTGGAAAACAGTATGGAGGTTCCTCAAACAGTTGAAATTAGAACTACCATTCGATCCAGCAATTGCACTACTGGGTATTTACCCCAAAGATACAAATGTAGGGACCCGAAGGGGTACGTGCACCCCAATGTTTATAGCAGCAATGTCCACAATAGCCAAACTGTGGAAAGAGCCAAGATGTCCATTGACAGATGAATGGATAAAGAAGAAGTGGTATATATACACAATGGAATATTATGCAGCCATCAAAAGGAATGAGATCTTGCCATTTGCAACGACGTGGATGGAACTGGAGGGTGTTATGCTCAGTGAAATAAGTCAATCAGAGAAAGACATGTATCATATGATCTCACTGATATGAGGAATTCTTTTTTTTTTTTAAAGATTTTATTTATTTATTTGAGAGAGAGAGAGAGAGCGCACACGAGATCCAAAAGGGTGAGAGAGAAGCAGACTCCCTGCTGAGCAGGGAGCCCGATGCGGGACTCGATCCTGGGACTCCAGGATCATGACCTGAACCGAAGGCAGTCGCTTAACCAACTGAGCCACCCAGGCGCCCACTGATATGAGGAATTCTTAATCTCAGGAACAAACTGAGTGTTACTGGAGTGGTTGGGGGTGGAAGGGATGGGGTGACTGGGTGATAGACATTGGGGAGGGTATGTGCTACAGTGAGCGCTGTGAATTGTGCAAGACTGTTGAGTCACAGATCTGTACTTCTGAAACAAATAACGCAACATATTTTAAGAAAAAAGA
Source organism: Callorhinus ursinus (assembly GCF_003265705.2). Lineage (NCBI taxonomy): Eukaryota > Metazoa > Chordata > Mammalia > Carnivora > Otariidae > Callorhinus > Callorhinus ursinus. Next base: position 44,358,454 of record NW_027397071.1, on the reverse strand, counting down.
AAAAGAAGAAGATAGCAGGAGAGGAAGAATGAAGGAGAGTAAGTCAGAGGGGGAGACGAACCATGAGAGAGGATGGACTCTGAAAAACAAACTGAGGGTTCTAGAGGGGAGGAGGGTAGGGGGATGGGTTAGCCTGGTGATGGGTATTAAAGAGGGTACATTTTGCATGGAGCACTGGGTGTTATGAACAAACAATGAATCATGGAACACTACATCAAAAACAAATGATGTAATATATGGTGATTAACATAACAATAAAAAAATAAAAAATAAATGTTTGCTGGCCCCTGGCATAGACTATGGTGAGCTGTAGAGCACATGCTTTTCATAAAAACATTCATATTTAAACAACAATCAATCTAAACATTTCAGGCCAGATATAGATGGCTGGCTAGTGCCGGGTAAAGAATTACTCTTATCATTCTTAGTCAGCCTTTTTACTAACCGTCTATGGGACCTTAAACAAGTCAGCAGTTCTCCTCTAGTAAGAAGTGAATATTTCCCTTTACTGAGGTTGTGGGGCATAAGGTCAAATGGCAAGAAACAGCATGGTCTTTAAGGGAAATATGTAAGTCAGGCCAGAGAACTATATCCGAAATAGTCATAAATGGAAGGTGAGCCAAAAGTGAATATTGGGAGCTGAGGTACAGAGCCTAACAGGTCAGAATTTCAAGCAGACAAATAAGGATGAGCTGATCACATTTAAATATTCAAATATGTTATTTAAATATGCCTAGGCCTGTGTTTTCATGGACAAGAATTCAATTTCATCATCTGCAAAAAGAAGTTTTTCAAAGTGTGCTCCTAGTCTGTAGGAAAGAAAAAAATAAATGCCCCTTGGTCACATAGACAGGAAGAAGTCTAAATTAGTTGCATCTGTTAGGGAATCACAGTGAACCTTTGTACATTTCACTTGAAAAGTACTGCCAATAAGATGTAAAACTTCCACTATTTGCAGATTACATTATATAATATATAAGAAGCCCTAAAGTCTCTGAAAAACTACTAGAATTGATAAATGATTTCAGGAAAGTCACAGGATACAAAAACAATATACAGAAATCTGTTGCATTTCTATACACTGTAATGAAGAGGCAGAGAGAGAAATTAAGAAAACAATCCCATTTACAATTGCACCAAAATAATAAAATACCTGGAAATAAACTTAACCAAGGAAGTGAACAATCTGTACACTGAAAACTATAAAAACATTGATGAAATAAATTAAAGATGACATAAACAAATGGAATGATAGTCCATGCTAATGGATTGGGAGAACAAATGTTGTTAAAATGTCCATACTACCCAAAGTAATCTACAGATTTAATGTCATCCCTATCAGAATACCAATAAGATTTTTCACAGAACTGGAACAAATGATCTTAAAATTTGTATGGAACCACAAAAGACCTCAAATAGCCAAAATGATCTTAAAAAGGAAGAACATGACTGGAGGTATCAGTGAAATAAATCAGTCAATGAAAGACAAATACCATAGGATTTCACTTGTATGTAGAATTCAAGAAATAAAGAAAAAAAAAAGAGGCAAACAAAACAGATTCTTAAATGTACAGAACAAACCAGTGGTTACCAGAGGAAAGGGGGATGGGTGAAATAGGGAAGGGGGATTAAGAGCACACTTTCGATGAGCACAGAGTAATGTATAGAATTGTTGAATCACTATGTTGTACACCTGAAACTAATATAACACTGTCCATTAATTTTACTGGAATTATAAAAAATCCTGGAGGTATCACAATCCCAGATTTCAAGATATACTCCATTTTACATTTTTAGCAAGCTTTGCCAAAATGTACTGGTCATCTGAAAATTTTTTAAAATCATGCAACATTTATAAATCCTTAAGAAAACTTTAGAAAACTCTGACCTAGAAAATCTCTTAAGTTATTTCCAACTCTGAAAGCCTTCCCTATTTTAATAGCTAACTCTTATATAGAGCATTTACCACTTATCAGGCACTGTCTATGTGCTTTTCGTACATTAGCTATTTTAATCATCACAACTCTATGAAGTAGGGATTCTTATTATCATTCCACTTACAGATGAGAGAACTGAGGTGCAAAGATGTGCTTTAATTTGTTCAAAATCAAACAACTAGTGAGTGGTAGAATCAGGATTCAGAATCCAGGTAGTCTGAATCCAGAGTCCATGCCCTCAAGTACTCCACATTCACAGTTTTGTTGTTAGGTTTTAGATATTGGATAGTGCAAAAAACTTACCTAAACATTTCACAGAATATTTTTTATTATTTGAATTTCAAAAAAAACTTATTATTAAAAATGTCCTTAGGTCAACATAACACAAGATTTAGATATCCAGAGACTAGTGAATGTCAGCTTTATCTCTTTTTATCATCATGTATAGTTCATAATAAATGAGCTAATGTATGTTCATTACAGTATTTATTGAAACAGACCTATCAGGATATCTCCTTGGCAACTGTTAATTAATTGTAGCTGCTTCCTTGGCAACTGTTAATTAATTGTAGGTACCTGATAAAAATTGAGCGGTTTGTCTTTGTAAATATTCTAGAATTCAAACCTCTTGCTGATAAACATTCGTTCATGCATGGGTGAATGTCTTCATTAAACAACACTGATTGAAAAGCTATTTATGCTGTGAATAAGACTGACAAGTTACTTGCTTTCATGGAGTTTTAATCTAGCAGGGAAAAATAATTAGTAAGCAAACAAAAAAGATTTTAATTTTCAGTATTAAATATTTAATTAAATAAAATAAATAAAGTAATTAAATAATTATTTTCAGTGGTAAGTGTTAAGAATACAATGAAACAGAAAAATAACATAGAAGGTGAAGGTGCAAAGGAGATTTTATTTTGGGTAACGGAGAATGGACTATTGTGAGGAGAAAACAAATCAGCAGAGTTGAAGAAAATCAACGAGCTTTTGGAAGATTTAGGGGAAGAACATTACAGTCAAGAGAAACAGCAATGATAAAAATAACAATCATAGAAATTTAAACATTTCTATAATTTTTATTTATATAATATGACCATAGCTTGTTAACATTATTTAATACAACCAGTTACATTGGAACTTGCACCTTTAAATTACTAGGTGAACTTATAAATGAATCTAAATAATCAGCAAGATATCTGATTCAGGCAGATAAGATCAAATTGTCAGCATTACAGGTAGAGAATGTGGCCCAAACTTGTGACCAAGTCCTAACATTTGCTCTCTCACCTATGGTAGCGATCATGTCTTCAAGGCCAGCCATTGTGTAAGGGGAAATCACACCAGCTGGATTCCCCTGTGGCAATGGAGAGATAGGCCCCCTTAACCCACAGGTGCTTATGGTAAGGAAGGAGCATAGTCAAATGAGTGCATCCCTCAAGCAGGCTGGTGTGAATTGCATAAGGACAGCCCACGTGGGAAGCCACTGGTAGAGTAAGGAGGTAAACAAATGAAAGATACTCACCCTCCCACTAATCAGTAGGGAGAGGAGATAAAGGCCTGAACATAAGCATGGCAGATCTCACCTAGAGATGATTCCCACGCCCCAACCTCACCCTGCATTGCCAGCCAGGGAACATTTGACAATGTGTGGAAATATGTTGGTCGTGAAAACTGCAGAGAGTGCTGCTGATATGCTGCTAACCATCCCTCGGTGCACAAGATAGCTGCATCCTAGAAATCTCCTTGTCCAGCCAGGAGGCTAGGGCAATAGGGTTTCCTGCAACAAATTGCAATGGGAATTTTTAGAGTTTCTGTGGACTAAAATCTTTTATATCCTTCAAGGATACATGTTAATATTGTGGATTTAAGCTACAATCTCAGAACCTCACCTTTAGATGTGCTCTTTTAGTATTTTCATTGTTTCTTTTCACATAGGTAAATAGATATGATTCATATAGCAAAGTTCTCCAAAACCCAGATGAAATGTCACCTCTTCTTAAAGTTTTCTCTAAATACTAAACTGTTAGATGTTCCTTCCTCTGAGCTCCTATGGCAATCTATACATATTTTTGCTTTGGCACTTATCACCCTGTGAACTAATTATTCTTTTAAAGGTCATCCCCATTTAGAAAATAAGTCTTTATGGAGTAGAGACTGCGTAGGATGTGCTAAACATTCTATAGTGCACACAGTAGGCCCAATATCAAATAATTTACCTGTCCAAAATGTTAATAGTGCCAAGTTGAGAAACCCTGCATCCCAGAAATCTTTGTAACTCCACAGAAATCTTGGTAACTCCTATGTCCACATGGTCCTGCTGTAGGAAGCACAAACTAAAGTGAATGAATGAGTACTCACAAAGAACATCACAAACACCAAATTCCATGGATTCTATTTTATTTTTCTCACATCTTACTTGTTTATATCCTGATGAAATTTAAAACCTATTACATACATTCAGCTAAAAGGAACATTTGTTGGACAATTGGACAGAACAATTATAGTTTAGCAACTAGCACACGAACAAGAAAAGCAGTAGGCTGCGTTATGGACTGTCTAAAATCTTGTGGGTAGAGGCAGTCAATAATAAAGGTGTAAAAATGTAAGAACTAATATTGAATGATACCTTCAAAAAGCAGAAGTAAGAATATAATAATTTTAAAGATTTAAATGTAGGAAACTCAAAAACAGAAGAACGTAATGATGGAAGGAAACTTTGGTAACAGTAATAAACATCGATGGAAATGAAAATCAGAAAAATAAAATGAGATAAATTAAGATAAAAGAAATGCTATTTTGCATAACAGAACTTAAATAAGCTTCAGGAAAAGTTCAGAAAACCTCATGGGGAAGCCTTTTTTTGTTGTACCAGAACAAGCAAAAGGAAAAATGTTGCCCATTCAGAAGAATGGCAAAGGAATGGTAGGAAGCCAGGTTATACATTTAAAATATGGTTTCTAGGTATGAATTTATGAACCAAGGGTTTCAGAAGTAGTAGCCTAAGACTAGCATGGGAAGAGAAAAATGCTTAGCAGTGAGATAGAGACTATCACTTCACAAAAGAAACCAAACTTAAACTACACTGATACACACAAGAAATAATAGTTTTTTTATACAATGTCTTAGTCAGCCCTCATCTAGAGAATAGTGTTCAATTCTGAGTGCCACCTGGCCCTCAGAAATAGGAAATGTTTTGGGTTCTGTGGTCCATATGATCTATATCTCAACTACTCAATTCCACTGTTGCGGTGGAAAACAGCCATAGATAATATGTTAACAAATGGGCATGGCTGTGTTCCAATAAAGTTTTACTTACAAAAAGAGAGGTGCCAGATTTGGACTTGGCCCTGTTTTGGATGAGAAACATTGATAAAGATAATCCTAGTGTTTAGGGGCCTGGAAATCCTAACACACAAGGGATGATTTAAGAAGTCATTAATATTTAGCGTAGAGAAAATATACATCCTAGAATTAATAAAATTTGTTTTAAGACACTCAGATATAAGACATCCCCATTTCTTCATTTAATAAAATTAATTTTGTCTTCATTCTCCACTACTAAGTCTGGGAAAAAAAATTATTCTCAGACTTATGTGATACTTTCCTTGGGAATCAGTGAGAACTACAGAATTCATAAATCCAGAAAATTGTGGAAAGGCCTCTGATCTTCAGCTCATGGTGGTTCTCACTAGAATATTTGTTGCCTAATGCTACATGGTTAAGGCAAATGCAGGTGGTTCTGCTACTCCTATGATTATTTTTCATTCGCATGCCACACCTGGCCACTTGGTCCTTCACCTTGGCTCTCAAGGCTTTAGTGCTCATCATTTTCTTGTTGGGCTGTGTAGTCTAGGAACAAAATTTGCAAGAACTTGCCATTCATCAATATTCCCAGGCTCAGAAGAAAATCTAATTCTCTTTTCATGGGGCCCAGCCACTACCATCCCCTTTCCTAGAAGCACCTATTCAGTGGTATAGATTTGGCAAGAGGTGAGGCAGATGTTCTTCTTACAATGCTGGCCACAGTTTCAAAACCATCTTTGGACTGGTGGTCCCACAGAGGCCCTTCTGGTCATCTTGAAACATATTTTAAGATCTGGGTGGAAAAAGGAGGCATATACATATGAAAAAAACTGACAGTTCAAGGAAGCAAGTGGTAAATATCAAGTAAATCATGAAAAAGAAAACAAATGGTATGTGAGCTAAAAAAGGGGGATAATTTTCAGGTGGAATAGACCAAAAATATCGCTTATTTATTTTTTAATTTTTATTTCCAGTCAAGACTTTTACCTGAGCTCTAGTCTCTCTCCCCCCCACCTTTCTCTCTCTCTCTCTCTCTCTCTCTCTCTCTCAGACACACACACACACACACACACACACACACACACTTAAATTCCATCCCAATATTCCCACACTGGTACTAAATCCAGAAACTATTTTAAATTCCTTCATCTCCTTTACATCCCACACCCAGTCAGTCATCATCATTATCAAGCTATGTCTTCACCAGAGCATCTCTCATTGCCCACAGTGCCATCCATACTGCCTTTATCCTATTTCTGACCCCAGTTATATACTACATGCATTTCAGGACAGTCTTATTTGGCCCCTTTGCTAGCACAACCTCTCCCCATTTCTCACATCATTCCAAGCTGCCAGAGTGAGCTTTCTAAAGTACAAATCTGATACATCTTTCCAATCTACATCCTAAGGGCTTCCATTGCCTTCAAGTTAAAACTCAGACTCCCTGTCTTGACATGGATGACTTTATCGTATGGCCATTGCCTACATATTATTTCGTATTTCTTACTATTTTTCTTATTGTTTTTATTAACCCGCAGTTCCTTGAAATGGGCCATAATCTCTTTCAACCCACCCCTTTGACATTTCCTTCAAAAAAGGCCATCTCCTTTGATTCTATAGCCTGATCAATTCTCCAAAATTAAGCATCAGTGGAGCCTTTTACTCCCAACACTGAGAAAGTACCTCTCCCTGTGCTCTTTAGAAACCTACACATATATTCTCTAACACTTACTCCACACAGTAAAAAACTATCCATTGTCTTAGTAATAAATCTCAAGATTATGAGCTACTTGTTAATATGAATAATGCCTTTCATCTTAATAACCCTAATACCTGAGAGATAATAGGAAATCAATATATTTATGTCATTAGCAAAGGCTTAAAATAGAAAACTGATCTTCCCAGAATGACTATCGATCTTCATGTTGTTAAATCAAGTGCTCAGTTCTCAGATCTACCAGCAGTTTTTGTCACAATCTGTCACTTGCTTCACCTTGAAACACTTTCTTTACTTGATTCCCATGTCTTCACACTCTTCTGGTTTCTCTCTGATTGACCCTTGTTACTTCTCAGTCTTCTTTGTTGGCTCATCCTCATGTCATCTTAGACCTATTCTCATCTCATTTACACTCAGTCCCTTAGTGATCTCAGACTCCCAAGACCTGATGCTGTCTCTTTCCTGACCATGCTCAAATAATCTCTCTTGCCTGGACTTCTTCCCTAAACTCTAACTCCCTGCTTGACAACTTTAGTTGACTTTACAATAGAAATTTCAAATTCAACATCTTTTTTTCTTCAATTTTATTGCGGTATAATGGACAAATAAAATGTAAGGTATTCAAAGTATATATGGTGATTATTTGATGTATGCATATATTGTGAAAGGAGTCCTCCCATCTGGTTACTTAACACATCCATCACCTCTAATATTTACCTTTTTTGTATGTGGGGAGGGCGTGGTGGTAGGATGGAGAGCATTTAAAACCAAATCTCTGATCTACCCAAAACCCTGTTCCACCCTGCCTCCCTTATCCATCAATTACAACTTCATCCTTGTAGTTGCTCAGACCAAAACATACTTTTAGTTATATCTGACTCTACTTTCTCTTACTCCTCACAGACATTTCAGCAACAAAACATTTGACTCTAATCTTAAATATGTTCAGAAGCCTTCACTAACACCACCCTGCTCCAAACCACCATTACCTCTCATTTGGCTTCTTCCATTAGCCTTCTATTTGATCTCCTGCCTTCCACTTTTGTTCTTCTCAGTCTATTTACAAGCCTGCAATCACAGATATCTTTTTAAAATAAGTCATTTCAGTCACACCCTTGATCAAAACCTTTAAGTGACCCTCCATCTTAGTCAGAATCAAAGCCTACATCTTAACATTGGGCTATAAGCCCTCATATTATCTAACTCCTCATTATCATCTCTTTACTCCCCCATCCCTCACTCTGCTTTAGCCACACAGTCTCCTAGGATGTCTTCAAGCAAGCAACATGTTCCTGCTTTAAAGTCCATGCACTAGCATGTTCTTTCATTTCCTTTAAGTCTTGGCTCAAATTTTATTTTCTTGGTAAGGGATTACCTGGATCTCCCTATTAAAAATTGCAGACCCCCTATATCCATTCTTCATATCTACCTCTTCTGCTAAAGTTTTCTCCATAGCACTTATAACCTTCTATTTTATTTTATTATATTTAATTATTTTAGTATTTATACTTAATTATATTGTAATTTATTGTAATTCTCCCACCAGTGCAATGTGAAGTCCCTTTGGGTAAGAGTTTTTGTCCCTTTCTTCACTACTGTCCTTCAGACTCCAAAAGATTGTCTGGTGCATAATCTTTCAATAACAGTTTCTGAATGAACAAAGGGTATACACATTTTTGCATTCCTGAGTGCCTGACAGTGCCTGGATTATAATAGTATTTTAATGTTCAAAAACACATGAGATAATTACTGTAGCCATTTTAAAGATAAAGGAACTAAAATTTCTAAGATTTGAGTCAATGATGCCTCCAGAATTTCTGTAGTCAGGACTTAAGGATAGCATTATGGTTAGTGGGAGGATAAAAACTTGGAACTCAGAAAAACACTATCTTTTCTTACATGGTACGCTGTATTTGAGAATGGCTTAAAAAGTGCTGATTACATGTGGCACAGGCCAACATACCTCTACCTTTGGCACCAACTCTTGCTCAAGATTTTACTGTTTTACAGAGCTGTATCCCAGCCAGTATCTTTAGGAGACAATGAATACAACAGTCTGTCTATAACAGAAGTTCATGTAGGGAAATAGAAAATGACAAGATTGATGGTGAAATGATGGCCATATTGTGGGGTTTTAGAATGCTTTGCTCAGAATTGGCTTCCTCCATTGGTTCCCAAATCTGTGATTCTTAAAAATGTAGATGTTGTGGACCCACCCTATACCTCCTACTGGTATGGATATTTAACAAGTTTCCGGATTTGTGTTAAGCAGCCAGCTCTGTATTTCCACCATAGATTGGCTTTTGGAAGTATGGTAAGCAGGTAGCAGTTTGCATGTATTATATATTTGCTGTCTACTCCTCTCTATAAAATACTCCCATTTCTGTGCACTGTAAAGCCAGGTAAATCTGACAGGGGGTGAATGGAATGTATTTTGGAGCAATGTGTGATGGACTGCCTCACAATAGTATTTCTCTCCATCTGTTATAGGTCAATGCACAAACTGGCCCAGTTGGAAAGACTTGACCTAGGCAATAATGAATTCAGTGAGCTGGTAAGCGAATGCATTTTCTAAACTTTATAAATATAGCCCAGGAGATTATTTATTTTGTCTCTATAACCCCAGGTATTAAATTATCCAAGTGCACATTTGCATTTCTAAATATAAAAACAAAATGAAACCCAGGAAATAAAGTGATTGTTTGACTATATAGTAAAGCATAGAGAACTGGAGAGTATTAGATTCACTAAAAAGGAGAGAAAGAGAGAAGAGGAGGAGGTAAGGAGATGCAAACTGATGATTTTGAGCACCAGCTATGAGCAGGCACCAACTGCAGTGTGTCATATATATTATCTCACTTAACCCTTATTTGACATGTTGCCATGTTAACTTTATGGAAATGAGCTCAAAGTGGTCACCAACTTACACAGCTTTTATGTCGTTGGACAAGAATTAAAGACTTCATTAACTCAAAGTTCACACCTTGAAGACTTCTGCCTTTGAGGATGCTTAGAGGATAGGAGGGTTTAAAGGCCTTCCATTTACAATTGTACTGAAAGTTTCTTTCTAGTGAACACATATTTCCATCTTGCTGCCAAAATTGACAGAATTCTGACTACTCCTTTCAGGCTTAAACTTTCTTTAAAATTTGCCTGAAGACCAAAATCTCAAATGCAAATTAGAAGGCAGATAGTCCTTCATAAGCAGACTCTTTCTAATGCAGAAGTCTCCTCTTGAGCATCTTCAGATTTCAAAAATGCAATTCATCTAAAACATATTTTAACTATTTTGAAATTAAAACATTTAATTAAGTAATCAGCTATTCTCTTCCAGCTGTGTTGCTAACAATGTGACCTTGGGCAAATTACTTAGCCTCTCTAAGCCTCTTTTTCAGTTTCTCTAAGATGGAAATGCTAATGGCTCCTTCTTTACAAGGCTAGCATGAGAATTAAATGAGATAAAGCACGTACCAGGCCTGGAAAAAAAGAATTCTCAGTAAATGCCAGTGTACAGGATATAATCCACACTTCATCTTGAATGTGCGAAGAAATTAACTTGTTGGACTTTGACCAAACACTAATCTGGCCATTATTCCAGCCTCTATCAACTGTTTCTTGAGGGTAAAAGCTGACATTTAGTCTTCTACAATTAAAAGTATAGTCTGATTTAGGAAGTTACAAGATCCCTTTGGGTTGTGTTCATCTTCCTTGCATAACAATTCTGTCTGTCATGTATCTTCTCACCTTCCCCTGCCTCTCTTCATAACATGGAATTTGGGCATGTGCAAAGGAAGCTATAGGTCTTTCTGAAGAAAAGGAACTCCCTGGTGTCAGTCTGGTTTTCAGAAGTGTGCTGGCAGACAGGCTGGCCTCTGGCCTGATGTCTGCACCTGATCCTGCCCCCTGTGTTAAATCTGGAGTTTTGAACCATAGTAAGTTCTTTGGGCTCAGGTGAGCACTGGCCAGCTCCCCCTTGCTCCCATTGCTACCACTCAGCTCTCATGACCTGTTAGCTATATTAGTCTCTATCCTGTCTCCCCTCCAGGATCAGGCTGGTCATTCCATCCCCCCCTTTCTGTTGTGAAGGTATCTCACTAGCCTGAATGCCAGGAGTGACCCTATAGCCCATGTGCAGGCTCTGAGGGTCCACGTGATGTGTTAACTGAGAGAGGCCCAGTGAAAATAAACTTCAGAGCCTCCCTCCACCTGCTTCATCACACCACCAGGTTTGCCGTGTTTTGGATGCACTCAACTTGGTTATAGGGCAGTTTGCAAGGTGGCCTCAACACAGATATGGGGGCAAAACGACTCAGTTCATAATCCAATGTACCTCGGGCTTTTCTAAGGTAGATACTTATTAATAAGGTAGGTAGATAGGTTGATAAGGGTAGGGAATAGCCGTGGCAAAACTGTTTTATACTGGGAGTTTAAAATTTAGTTGTTAAAAAGCTACAATCTGCCCAGTAGCTGGGTCTAGTGGCTGAAAGAACATGGACCGTGGATTCAGACAATGCAGTTGGACTCTCAATTCCATCCTTGGCTAGCCGGGTATCTTTGGGTCTTTAGCTCACTGTCTATCTTCAATAAAATAAGGGTATAAAAGTCATCTGTCTCATAGACTTTTTGGGAAAATTCCATGCAAGAGAATCTATAATAAACACTCAATATATGTTTCTATGAATTTTGATTCTGTCAGGTATATGACTTTTGAAATCAAGTCTATAAATATTTGGACCAAAAATATGAATAGGATATATTTCTATGTTTTTGAAAATAGACATAGTAAAAATAAACTTAAAAAACATATTATTTTAACTTATACTTTATGGTATCTAAGAAATCATTATTGAGGAGAAATATTTTTTTTATTTTTGAACTCCCAGTATTCCATGCTAGTCACAAAGCAAGTCTCTCTAAGAAAACGTTTTTCATTTGTCCCTGGACCACTTATTCGATAATACTGAGTTACTTGGCATTGGCAGCAGGGAGGAGGGTTGGAGAGTATAATTAGGGAATTTCACATTTCTGTCATTCACTTTTAATCAGATGTCTGGCTTTTATTAGTCATATGTGTGGGACTAGCTGTTGTTTCCCTGAAAGTAACAACTTTTAATGAGAAAATAAGAGAATTTGCTTTGATAAGAGGCCTCTAGAAACAACGTCATGTGTAGGAAAGGGGATAAGTTCCATTCCGTAACTAGGTATTGACACCTAGGAGATTACTGTTAGAGAATTCATTTTGTGTGACATTCTAAAGAGACAGACATGCAGAGAGGATGATAATAAGTCAAAAAAAAAAAAACTTACACTGTAAAAGTCTAATAAAAAGAACAGAAGTTTGCTTTCTTGAGACTCAATGTAAATATACTAAATTATGTTTGAAGTAGAAAGATCTACTTAAGCTTGCCTTTGTTATAATGAAAGATTCTAAACAGAAAGAATTATTTTACATTTCTAACAGCAGTAACCACCAGAAAATACTGGGCAAAGTTCTGAGAACATAATGGATTCTCAAAGGTTTTTTATTATTGTTGTTTCTTTCATGGCTTATTTTTGTCAATATAAAATTAACAAATATCCATTTTTTAAATTTAAAAAGTTAAAAGAATTGTAAAAATTATAGTAAAAGTCATCCATGATCTCATCCCCTTATATAACCATTACCAATGTTTTTGGTATATTCTCCCCCTGCCACCATCATTTTTTAAATTAGATCAGATGAGTATTATTCGGGGCCAGGTTAGAGATGGGACATATTAAGTTGATGCGTTGGATAAGATCAATTCTTAAAACTCCTCTATATACTCTTGGTAGACAGCCTTCTAACTGTCACAGAATAACCAGGAGCTTCCCAAAGTCATAGAATGGTCAAGGACACTAAAACAGATTCAGTGATTGCCATGGGGCCCAGGAGCCCTATGATAGGTATATATATTTTATGTGTATATAGAGCTATCCAATGGACTAAGAGTCCTATTCATCCTGCACTGTTAGTGGAAATAGCGAAGGCCCTGAAAGCAAATCACCATGAGTGAGAATACTGGAAAAGGAAGCAGACTGAGCAGCAGAGCCTGGAGGAAGATGGGATCGTGGATCCAGAAACAATGTGAGGGCATATGTCCATCCCCCTCATCAAGTCCCAGATTCCAGCTCCCAGCCTCTCATTCCCTTCTCTCTCCCTTCCCTGTATTGACAGATAATAAAAAAAGTGTCACTCAGAGCCCCCCAAAAACTCTGCTATGGGAACTTTCATCAAGAGTAAGCTCTAAGAAACAAAATAAGAAAGCTTCTTTGCAAACCAGAAAGAGAAAAGAGCTGAGCCCGGAGGAGGCAAAGAGCAGACTGCCAAGTAGTCTGTGCGTGGTTCAGGGTGCAGCCACGTAATGCAGGCAGGCAGGCATGGCTCACAAAGAGCTGACAGCACTCTGAGTGACACAGTGGGCAGTGGCGAAGAAGAACAGAGAGAATGGTGGTCACTGGAGCATCTCTTGTTATGTGGGAGGTTCCCTGTTCTCCACTCCCCTCCCTGCCACAAAACCACTCCTAAAAGGAATAACTGGGGAGGAGGATCCCAGGAAAGGCCTGATTTCTTGATCTCCTGCTATTCAAGTGAAGGGAGGTCAGAGAAGTGAGATTTGAAATTGCACTATAACTGAGACATAATACGTACTGGTTATATGTGTTTTTATAGAGATAGTTCTGTTTACCAAATTGAAATTATAGTGTGCATTCTATTCTATTAATGCATGATGATCAAATTCAAATAAATTCTTTATAAACATTATGAGTTAGAAGCTTTCTCTGCAGCTGAATTAGGAAGACTATCAAATAATAGCCAAAAAACAAATAGTGAAATTTAAAAGATGCTTATTTCATCTCCTCAAAGGAAGTCTTTCTGCCTCTCTACCTAAAATTATCCAGTATTAATTTTCCAGAATTTGAAGTATGATAGATCATTTTAAGAGTATTGCCAACCCTTTGAACTATTTAATGTACCAGTTACTGACAGAAAGATTTCTAAATTATAGGCCACTCGCTCTGGATTAAAGAACACAACATGAATTTTAAAAAACAAACACCTAAATAGAGGAACAAAAATATTTAAAGAGCAATATATATATGCATATATATATACATATATATTTTTTATGTGATAAAAAATTTAATTTTTTAAAAGACAATGCAAAGATTGATTATATTTAAAGTCTAGCAAATTCATCAGAAAATGAGCAGTATCATTCTAACTACCTAATATTTGAGACAGTATGTCAAGCAGTCTTTATAAAAACATTTCATAAATTCAGCCATCCATGAACTATTATTAGAGGATTGATATCCCATAAAACTTCTCCTTAGAAAAGCTTAAAAAATATTCTGCACTCTGCAAATCACCAATTTGAATGCTTAGTAAGGCTACAAATCACCATGGGCAAGAATTTCTAATATTAATATTCAAACTGAATTACTTTTATTGTTTTTTATCACTTTATTTGTAGGGTTAAATAAAAATTTCAAATAGATAAAAAAAAGAATGGAGACACTGAGAAGAAATGCCAGTAGTTGTATAGAATTTTGGTGGAAAGGTTTTACTCTAGCCTTCAAGATTTTTCCAGCTGGTCCAAGAATTAATTTGACATCAGACAGATTAACAGGAGAAAAAAAAAAGTTTAATTGACTGTGTACAGAGTTCCAGTAAAGAAACTGAGGCCCAAATAAATGACCAAGGCAGGCAGTTTTTATGCTTTTTAGACAAAAAGACAATAAATCTGTATGAAATTGGCAAGACAAAACTTATATTTGGGGGTTTCAGTTAGTAAGGATGCTAAACAGAACTTGGGCTAGGCTGAAATAGTAAATTAGCAAAAATGCAAGCTTTGTTTATACAGCTTTTTTGCTTTGAGTCTCCTGTCTCTGATAATAAGAATGGCTCTACCTCCTGGTAGAAGAATGGGAGATTTAGCTCCTGGTTCAGAGACAAAAAGGAGTCAGAGTGTTTTTACACTTAAGTAACTTTTGGTTCAAAATAATCAGTATGCCAAAGTGGTACATTTTGGGCTACCTCTCTTGGCTCCTACAATGGAATATGTGTTTGGGCTATATAAATAATACAAATGTGTTTTCATAGAAATTTGAAATAACCAAGTATTTTAACTAAAGATTTAACTTGTAATTTAAATTGATTAGAATTAAACTAAACTCATTCTACTAAAAGGATAGCTGCCATTGGCTTCACCTCCCTAGTTTGCTCGAGTTGTGCTCATTTTTAATTAGCTAGGATGCATGTATACCTGAGGCAAGCACTATATTTGCATATCTAGCAATTTCCTTCATAAGTAATTACAGCATAGATTTGCCATACCTACTAATCAAGTTTTGTCAATTATTTTTTCAGATAAAGCTTGTAAAAAAGAACAAAATAGTAAAATACAATTTGCAATCCTATAACTGTTTTTAGGGAAAACGTTTGACACATCCTAATTATTAACTCCTCCACTTCCTGCATTTGTAGAATTACTTAGGACATTGGTTGTAGATGTACATCACAGGCATTGCCGAAGGTTATTAATAGATCAAGAGAAACTTGAGAAATGAAACATTTTTTTAAATTATTAGAGGTATATCAATTTCTGTGTCAGTCAAGGCCAGTCAGGGGGTGGAAACGACCTAAGGAAATTTAATATAAAGGACAGTTACTCATGTCTTAGAAAACTGAGAGGACAGAAAGGGGACTCTGAGGGATCACAGAGGTGATAACTGTAGGAAGCAGCTAGCGCCCCTAGGGTAGAGATCAAAGGGAAGAAGGTAGTGTATGGGACTCAGGCCTGTAAAGAGGCTGGTACTGGTGTCTCTGAGGGGCCATGATAAGGCTGGTTCTAGGTGTGTGGGAAAACTACAGACTGAGGACTGCTGCTGTGGCTGAAGCTTAGTGTCACCGCAGAGAGAAGTGTTGCTGTTGAGATGCTAAAACGACCAGGAACTAAATAGAAGGAGCACACCTCATCTTCCTCCTCTAGCTTTCTAGTCTCTCCAGTCCACCCAATTGTCAGTGCCTCACAAAATAGAAATGTTGTTAACTGCAGAATTACAAACTAGGATATAGAAAAGTGGGCCCCCTGCTGAGAGGCAAGAGCTTACACATTTAAAATAAAACAAATGTAATGTATGGTGATTAACATAACAATAAAAAAATTAAAAAATAAAACAAATGTAAAGAAATAATGATAATAAATAAATAAAATAAAACAAATGTTTACTTTTGTGGACTCCATTTTGGCATCACTTCCTCCGGATAGTTTTCCCTGCACTTAGCGGAGCACCATGTCCCCAACGGGCACTTGATAAATGTTTTTGAGTGAATGAATGAATCATTTGATTTTAAAGTAAACAGTTCAGTCAATTCTCATCATCAGAATCATGCCTATATAAACTGGAAATTTTTAATTCAAACTAAACAATAACAGAGGTGGGGGAAATACTTTAGTTTACCTGAAAAACAATCATTCTACAGTTAGATATCCTTTAAAGAATCAAGTTCAATTCACTTCAAGACAAACTTCCAAGTGAGTTTCTCTATAAAACTCTAAAGTACACAATTTACCACTGTGATCAATAAGTAAATAAAACTGTATTTCCACTGACTCTGGAATTTGAAAGGAATCCTTGATTAAGCATTCGATTAAAATATATTTTCTGACTGAAAATAATCGTAGAGGCTTTTCATCATAAGAATCAAATTGGGAGGGTGCCTGGGTGGCTCAGTTGGTTAAGCGACTGCCTTCGGCTCAGGTCATGATCCTGGAGTCCCAGGCTCGAGTCCCGCATCGGGCTCCCTGCTCAGCAAGGAGCCTGCTTATCCCTCTAACCCTCCCCCTTCTCATGTACCCTCTCTCTCTCTCTCTCTCTCTCTCCCTCATTCTCACTCTCTCAAAAAATAAATAAATAAATCTTTAAAAAAAAAAGAATCAAATTGGGGTCTCCACTTTTATAAATACCACATCTGTTGACCTAGGGCTTTAATAAGCAAACTCCAATGTCATATATGCAAATAAAGAAGCCCATTTTGTTGCTTTCAAACTTTCCCTTCCCTACCAATAAAATAAGTCATCTTTGCCTGTTTTCAAAGGAAGCAGTGTTTCCCTCATTGCCATTTCTCATTACTGCGATATCATGACTAGGTAACATGAATGGAATTAGTTAGCTCTGTTTGCCTTTCCTTAAATAGATTTTTCTAAGAATGGCATATATCTCAATGTAGTCAAGTATCCTGGTGTTTCTGTCAACAGTTTCTACCAGAGAAATTAAAGAAAAAAGAAATATCCCCTAATTGAACCGGGGTAAACTACATTAAGTAAGAGTATACATTTATAATCAAGGCTTTACAAAGAAAACAGAAGTATTATGCAATCATGGAGTAAACCCAAGAGTATATTCCTGAGTTGTGAATAGGGATTATGAATCACCCAAAAAAATAACAAAAACCTGTATTTAAAGTAATCAAACTAAACTTTACTTCTTCCTCCCTTATGTGCTGAAATGGTAATATTTGGACATATGATCTGAAATTGAATTAATAGAAAAAATGTATTTGATTTCAGGTTTACAGTAAACCAAAACTAAAAGACAATGAAAACATCAAGGAGAAATATAAAGGAAGAGGGATGGATAGAGTTGTGTGTTTATGGAAGGTGTAACTTGTTAGGGTAGCTAGGGAAGCTTCACTGAGAAGGTGGCATTTTAGTAAAAACCTAAAGTAGATGAAGGAGTGAACCATGCAAATATCTGGGTAGAAGATAGTTCTAGACAGAGGAAACAGGAATTACAAACACCTGAGATGAGAACAAAACTGACATGTGAACAGCAAAGAAGACTAAAATGGGTGGAATAGAATGAGTTAGAAGAATAGGTGATAAATTAATTGTGGGGGGAAGGGAGGGTAGATAGATAGAATCCTATAAGAAATGTTCAGGATTTTGCATCTTATTCTGAATAAAATGGAAGCCCTTTGGAAGGTTTTGAACAAGTAGAACCTGTGGCCTGACATATTAAGTTATATTATATCACATTGCATTATATTGCAGTACATGTTACATGTTACATGAATTACATTACATTACATTACATTACATTACATTACATTACATTACATTACATTACATTAC
>NW_027397071.1:44145690-44340325 GCF_003265705.2 Callorhinus ursinus | reverse complement strand
ACATTACATTACATTACATTACATTACATTACATTACATTACATTACCAGGATCACTTTGACTGCTATGTTGAGAATAAGTGGAAAGTGGGGCAAGGTGAAGTCAAAGAGACCAGTTAGAAAGTTATTACAATAATAAAGGCAAGAAATAATAGTGTCCTAGATTGAGGTAGTAGCAGTGGAGGTGGTAAGGAGTTGATTTCTGGGTAAATTTGAAAGATATGGCCAAGAGTAGAATCTGAATTTGTAAGCTGGGGACACCCTTTCAATAAGTAATACAAAAATTAGGAATACATAATTAATTACAAGAGTGAAATGCTTACTTAAGGTGGAAAAAGAAACTATGAATTTTAAATTACAAATTGAAGTTAATAAAATACAACTTTGAAAAGCTAACAAATGCCATAAACATCATTAAGTCCAGGAAAATAACATAATAACACACCTCTATTATGCTCTTTTTCTCCCTATGCTTTGGCTTCATGCTCTTTGACAGGCTTCACATGACATATATCTTATGATATCATTTTCTATGAAGATAATAGTAATCCAATCTTTAGCATGATTTCTATTACTGGTAATTCAGAAACATTCATTTCAGCTTTACAATTTTTCACTGATATGCCTTATAAAGTTTTAGGACTGTTAACAAATTTGGGAAAACCTCTGGTTCCATACATTTCAAGCCTGTTTCTCCTCCTCCACCAACATACTTCTGGTGTTGGGAACCAGAGGGAATGTTCATGTTCAGTATATCTTCTGGCCCTGCACTTTCATGTCATGATGGTCAAGGGAGTTTGCACAATGAGCAGGAGTATTACTGGAAGTCTTTTCTACCCTATATGGTTAGCAACAAGTTAACTATATACAAACAAGATTGAAAATCATATAAATATATTCCACCAAGCCTATATTCCAATGCAACTTCCCTATATCCAGCTCCCCAAAATGTCTATGGCCATTCCATCACTACATGACATGAGGGAAACTGCAACATAGGGAAAGTCAGGATAAAAATTATAGTTAAAATGTTTTACTTTTAAGTCAGCATTCCAGGACGAGGCATAAACCTGTATCCCTTTCCTTTTGCTGAGTTGTAACAAATGACCACAAACCTTAGAAACTTAAAACAATATGAATTTATTATCTTATAGTTCTGGAGGTCAGATGTCTTAAAATTAGCATATCATCATGCCTTTTTTCCTTCCAGGATTCATGGGAGAATCCGTGCCTTGCCTTTTCCAGCTTCTAGAGGCTGCCTACATTCCTTCACTAGTGGCCCTTTTCTCACATCATTTCATTCTCTGTATCAGATGGTACATCTCCTACTCTTGACTGCTTCCATTATTACATTTCTTTCTTTGCCTTCTCTGACCCGCCTGCCTCGCTCTTACAAGAACCTTTGTGGTTACATTGGGGCCACCCAAGTAATCCAGGATAATCTCTTTGTCTTGAGAGCCTTAAGTTAATCATATCAGCAAATTCTCTTTTACCGTGTAAGGTAACATATTCACAGGTTCTGGGTATCAGGATGTGGGCATCATTGGAAGTCTGTTATTCAGGCTACCACGGTCTGGCCTCTGTTTGCAAAGATTCATGTCTGACCTGCGTGAAAATGCACCCACCCCAACCCAAGTTCCCCAGAAGTCTCATCCATTACAACGTTGACTCAAGTACAAAATCTTATCTAAATCTCATCTGCTCAGAAGTCCCAAATTTCATCATCTAAAGCATCTAAATTAGGCATGGGTAAAATTCCGGGTATAGTCCATCCTGGAGCAAAGCTCCTCTCCATCTGTAGACCTGTGAAACTAGAAAACAGTTCATCTGCTTCCAAAACACAATTGTGGAATAGACATGGGATAATAGTTATATAGACATACCCATACAGAAAGGGAGAGGGGTGGGGAATAGGAGTACAGGAGGAGTGTACCCTCAGAACCATTTCAGAATCCAAACAGGAAAACTCCATTAGGTTTCAAGGCCTGGGAATAACCTCTGTGGCTCAAGATTTATTGCTCTGTGCCTATAGCTCCACCCTCTTAGTCATCCTTCTTTTTCCAGGAAGGTACACAAGTGTTTGCAGGCAAGTAGATTAAACAACCTGTTTCCTACCCCTAGAATTTGAGAAGTCTTGCGGTCTTCTCTCATTTTGTCCTCTCTCTCCCTTTCAGCTCATGCTGGCAGTCTTTCTGTTGATGCAACAGTCTTAAGAACTTTGTATATCTTGATGATTTCTTCACTTCTACTAACACTGTGTTCAAGGCAATCTAGGCTTTTTCTGTCACAAATTTATAGCCAGAATTTTTCTAGTTTCTGTCCTCTGCCCAATTCCAAAGCCACTTCTACATTTTTAGTTATTCATTATGACAGTAACCTACTTCCAAGTTCCAACATATAATTCCCATCATTGAACTGTAACAAATTATGACAAATTGAGTGGCTTAATACAACACAAATTTATTATTTTAAAGCTCTGTAGGCTGTGTTCCCTCAGGAAGCTCTAGAGAAGCATCCATTTTCTCTCTTTTTTTCAGCTTCTGGAGTCTATGGCCCCTACCTTGCACCACATCAGCTTCTGTTTCTGTCATCGTATCTCCATTTTTGCCTTCTCTGATCTTCCAGCCCCCCACTTATAAGGACACTTGTGACTATATTGCATAATCTTGTATAACCCAGGATAACCTCTCCTCTTCCTCTCAAGATCTTTGAATTAATCATACCTCCATTCTGCTTTTCCATGTAAGGTAACATATTCAGTCTCTGGGGATTAGGATGTGCACATCTATAGGGAGCCATTCTTCACTTGACCACACTATCCCCCAAATTTAGAGCACATGTCCACGTAAAACCTTACATATGAATATTCATAGTAGCATATTCATAATAGCTAAAAAGTGGAAAAAATCCAAAATGGATAAACATGATATAGTTTACTCATACAACAGAATATTTGGCAACAAAAAACATGAAGGACTGATATAGATGAACCTTAAAAACAGTGTAGTATGTGAAAGAAGTCAGAAACAAAAGCCTATGTGTTATATGATTGCATCTATATGAAATGTCCAGAATAGATAAATCCATAGTGACAGAAAATAGATGTGTAGTTTCCAGGGTATTAGAAGAAAGGGAGAATGGCGAGATTGAGTATGGGGTCTTTGGGGGAAGGTGATGAAAATGATCTAGAATTAGATAGTTGTTACGGTTGCACAACTTTGGAAGTATACCAAAAGCCACTTAACTTTATATTCTAAAAAGGTGAAATTTATGGTATGTGAATTATGTTTCCATTTTTGAAATCTGAAAAAAGAAAACTATCTTAATTTTGCAAGTTGCACAAAATGTAGCCATGTGAACACACTGCCAGGCTTCCTTCCAGGATCTGGGAAGGAGTTCATGAAAGTAAGAGGCCTGAAAGTTTGAACATCATCAACCTTAAAGTACATCTGCCTCTAGGTAGAAGCAACAAGATTTGTTGACAGATTGGATGTCAGGAATGAGAGGGATAGGAGTTAATAATGACTTCATGAATTGAGACCTAAGAAACTAAAAGATGAAATTTCTACTTCTCAATAGACTACTATACCAGATGCAAGGTGGTTATTTATTTTTTCAGTTCTTTTTTTGTTTTAATTGTGGGGAAAAAGCACATAACATCAGCTACTCTCTTAACACATTTTTAAGTATACAGTACTATATTTCACTATATATTTATAATTAACTATAAGCACAATGCTGTATAGCAGATCTCTAGAACTTTTTCGTCTTGCCTAACTGAAGCTTTGCACCCAGTGAACAGCAGCTCCCCATGTATTCTTCCCCCTGGAAACCACCATTCTACTTTCTGCTTCTATGGGCTTGAATAATTTAGATACCTCATGTAAGTACAATCACGTAGTATTTGTCCTTCTGTGGCTGACTTATTTCACATGGCATAATGTCCTCAAAGTTCATCCATACTGTCACACATTCCAGAATCTCTTTTTTCTAAGGCTGATTAATATTTATATAAATATATACCATTTATATATATTTATACCAAATATACCACATTTTCTTTATTCATTTAACCGTCCATAGACGTTTACATTATTTCCACATT
The DNA here is from genome assembly GCF_003265705.2 of Callorhinus ursinus. Classification (NCBI taxonomy): domain Eukaryota; kingdom Metazoa; phylum Chordata; class Mammalia; order Carnivora; family Otariidae; genus Callorhinus; species Callorhinus ursinus. Next base: position 44,336,221 of record NW_027397071.1, on the reverse strand, counting down.
TTTGGCTATTACGAGTAGAGTTGAAATAAACATGGGACTGCAAATAAAACTTTGAGAGATCTCAATTCTTTTTGATATATACCCAGAAGTGGGACTGCTGGATCATATATATGGCAGTTCTATTTTTAATTTTTTAAGGCACTTCCATACTGTTTTCCACAGTGGCTTCACCATTTTACATTCCCACTAACAGTGCATGAGAGTTTTAGTTTCTCCATATCCTTACCAACATGTGTGATTTTTTTGTTTTTTCTTGATAATGGCTATCCTAATACATGTGAGGTGATCTCCTTATGGTTTTTATTTGCTTTTCCCTGATGATTAGTGATGTTGAGCATCTTTTCATATACTTGCTGGACATTTATATGTCTTCTTTGGAGAAAGGTCTATTCAAATTCTCTGCCCACATTTTAATTGGGTCTTTTTTCCCAGTTGGGTTTTGGGAATGCCTTCTATATTTTGAATAGTTATTCTTTATCAGATATGTGATTTGTGAATATTCATTTTCATTCCTTAGGTTGCCTTTTTACTCTGTTGATTGTTTTCTTAGCTGTGCAGTTAGTTTAATGTACTCCCTCTTGTCTATTTCTGCTTTTGTTATCTGTACTTTTGATATTATATCCAAGAAATCATTGCCAAAACCCATGTCATGAAGTTTTCATCCTGTTTTCTCCTAGGAATCTTATTGTTTCAGGGCTAACAATTAGGTCTTTAATCCATTTTGAGTTGATTTTTGTGTATAGTGTAAGATAAAGGTCCAGTTGCACTCTTTTACATGTAGATATCCAGTTTTCCCAACACCCTTTGTTGGAGAGACTATCCTTTCCACATTGTGCATTGTTAAACACTTTTCGGAGATAATTTTTTAGTGGATTTATTTCTGGGCTCTCTATTCTGTTCCCTTGGTCTATATGTCCCTCTTTATGCCAGTACCTTACTGTTTTAATTACTATAGCTTCATTATGTTTTGAAATCAGGAAGTGTGAGACCTTCAACTTTCTTCTTCTTTCTCAAAGTTGACTTGGCTATTTGGGATCCTTTGTGGTTCCATAGAAATTTTAGGATTGCTTTCTATATTTCTGTAAAAAAATGTCATTTTGATTTTTATAGTGATTGCATTGAATCTGTAGATCAATTTGCTTAGTATGGGAATTTAAGAAATATTGTGTCTTGCTATCCATGAATAATATGGGATGTCTTTCCATTTATTTATGTCTTCTGCAATTTCCTTCATCATTGTTTTCAATATAGAAGTATTTCACCATGTTGGTTAAGTTTATTTCTTTTTTTAAAATTTTTTTATTGTTATGTTAATCACCATACATTACATCATTAGTTTTTGATGTAGTGTTCCATGATTCATTCTTTGTGCATAACACCCAGTGCTCCATGCAGAACATGACCTCTTTAATACCCAACACCAGGCTAACCCATCCACAGGTTGCTACCTGTGTTCTCCTTTAGGATTTTGATGGACTCCTGTCTCACGTTTAGGTCTTTCAACCATTTGAAGTCTATTTTTGTGTGTGGTGTAAGGAAATGGTCCAGTTTCATTCTTCTGCATGTGGCTGTCCAATTTTCCCAACACCATTTGTTGAAAAGACTGTCTTTTTTCAATGAGACATTTTTTTCCTGCTTTGTCAAAGATGAGTTGACCATAGAGTTGAGGGTCCATTTCTGGGCTCTCTATCTTGTTCCATTGATCTATGTGTCTGTTTTTGTGCCAGTACCATACTGTCTTGACAATGATAGCTTTGTAATAGAGCTGAAAGTCCGGAATTGTGATGCCGCCAGATTTGCTTTTCTTTTTCAACATTCCTCTGGCTATTCGGGGTCTTTTCTGGTTCCATACAAATTTTAGGATTCTTTGTTCCATTTCTTTGAAAAAAGTGGAAGGTATTTTGATGGGGATTGCATTGAATGTGTAGATTGCTCTAGGTAGCATTGACATCTTCACAATATTTGTTCTTCCTATCCATGAGCATGGAACATTTTTCCATTTCTTTGTGTCTTCCTCAATTTCTTTCCTGAGTATTTTATAGTTTTCTGAGTACAGATCCTTTGCCTCTTTGGTTAGATTTATTCCTAGGTATCTTATGGTTTTGGGTGCAATTGTAAATGGGATCAACTCCTTAATTTCTCTTTCTTGTGTCTTGTTGTTGGTGTATAGGAATGCCACTGATTTCTGTAGCATTGATTTTATATCCTGCCACTTTACTGAATTCCTGTATGAGTTCTAGCAGTTTTGGGGTGGAGTCTTTTGGGTTTTCCACATATAGTATCATATAATCTGCAAACAGTGAGAATTTGACTTCTTCTTTGCCGATTTGGATGCCTTTTATTTCTTTTTCTTGTATGATTGCTGTGGCTAGGACTTCTAATACTATGTTGAATAGCAGTGGTGATAGTGGACATCCCTGCCGCATTCTTGACCTTAGGGGGAAAGCTCTCAGTTTTTCCCCATTGAGAATGACATTCGCTGTAGGTTTTTCATAGATGGCTTTTATGATATTCAGGTATGTATCCTCTAACCCTATACTCTGAAGAGTTTGGATCAAGAAAGGATGCTGTACTTTGTCAAATGCTTTTTCTACATCTATTGAGAGGATCATATGATTCTTGTTCTTTCTTTTGTTAATGTATTGTATCACGTTGATTGATTTGAGGATGTTGAACCAACTTTGCAGCCCAGGGATAAATCCCACTTAGTCGTAGTGAATAATCCTTTTAATGTACTGTTGGATCCTATTGGCTAGTATTTTGGTGAGAATTTTTGCATCCATGTTCATCAAGGATATTGGTCTGTAATTCTCCTTTTTGATAGGGTCTTCGTCTGGTTTGGGGGTCAGGGTAATGGTGGCCTCATAAAACGAGTTTGGAAGTTTTCCTTCCATTTCTATTTTTTTTGGAACAGTTTCAGAAGAATAGGTATTAATTCTTCTTTAAATGTTTGGTAGAATTCCCCTGGGAAGCCATCTGGCCCTGGGCTTTTGTTTCTTGGGAGATTTTTGATGACTGCTTCAGTTTCCTTAGTGGTTATAGGTCTGTTCGGGTTTTCTATTTCTTCCTGGTTTAGTTTTGGTAGTTGATACATCTCTAGGATTGCATCGATTTCTTCCAGATTATCTAATTTGCTGGCATATAGTTGCTCATAATATGTTCTTATAATTGTTTGTATTTCTTTAGTGTTGGTTGTGATCACTCCTCTTTCATTCATGATTTTGTTGATTTGGGTCCTTTCTCTTTTCTTTTTGATAAGTCTGGCCAGGGGGTTTATCAGTCTTGTTAATTCTTTCAATGAACCAGCTCCTAGTTTCGTTGATCTGTTCTACTGTTCTTTTGGTTTCTATTTCATTGATTTCTGCTCTGATCTTTATTTATTTCTCTTCTCCTGCTGGGTTTAGGCTTTATTTACTCTTTTTTCTCTAGCTTCTTTAGGTGTAGGGTTAGGTTGTGTATTTGAGACCTTTCTTGTTTCTTGAGAAAGGCTTGTATGGCTATATAATTTCCTCTTAGGACTGCCTTTGCTGCATCCCAAAGATTTTGAACAGTTGTGTTTTCATTTTCACTGGTTTCCATGAATTTTTTTAATTCTTTTTTTAATTTCCTGGTTGAACCATTCATTCCTTATTAGGATGCTCTTTAGCCTCCATGTATTTGATTTCAAAGCATTTCAAAGCATTGTGGTCTGAAAATATGCAGGGAATGATCCCAATCTTTTGGTACCAGATGAGACCTGATTTGTGACCTAGGATGTCATCTATTCTGGAGAATGTTCCATGGGCACTAGAGAAGAATGTGTATTCTGTTGCTTTGGAATGGAATGTTCTGAATATGTCTGTGAAGTCTATTTGACCAGTGTGTCATTTAAAGTCTTTATTTCCTTGTTGATCTTTTGCTTGGATGATCTGTCCATTTCTGTGAGGAGGTGTTAAAGTCCCCCACTATTATTGTATTGTTTTCAATGTGTTTCTTTACTTTTGTTATTAATTGCCTTATATAATTGGCTGCTCCCATGTTAGGGGCATAGATATTTATAATTGTTAGATCTTCTTGGTGGATAGACCCTTGAAGTAGGATATGGTGTCCTTCTTCATCTCTTATTACAGTCTTTGGTTTAAAATCTAATTTGTCTGATATAGGGATTGCCACCCCAGCTTTCTTTTGGTGTCCATTAGCATGGTCAATGGTTTTCCACCCCCTCACTTTCAATGTGGGGGTGTCTTTGGGTCTAAAATTAGTCTCTTACAGACAGCATATAGATGGGTCTTGTTTTTTAACCCAATCTGATAACCTGTGTCTTTTAATTGGGGCATTTAGCCCATTTACATTCAGGGTAACTATTGAAAGATATGAATTTAGTGCCATTGTATTGCCTGTAAGGTGACTGTGACTGTATATTGTCTGTGTTCCTTTCTGGTCTATGTTGCTTTTAGGTGCTCTCTTTGCTTAGAGGACCCCATTCAATATTTCTTGTAGGGCTGGTGTCATGTTTGCAAATTCCTTTAGTTTTTGTTTGTCCTGGAAGCTTTTTATCTCTCCTTCTATTTTCAATGACAGCCGAGCTGGATATAGTATTCTTGGCTGCATATTTTTCTCGTTTAGTGCTCTGAATATATCATGCCAGTCCTTTCTGGCCTGCCAGGTCTCTGTGGTTAGGTCTGTTGCCAATCTAATGTTTCTACCATTGTAGGTTACATATCTCTTCTCCCGAGCTGCTTTCAGGATTTTCTCTTTGTCTCTGAGACTCATAAGTTTTACTATTAGATGTCGGGGTGTTGACCTATTTTTATTGATTTTGAGAGGGGTTCTCTGTGCCTCCTGGATTTTGATGCCTGTTTCCTTCTCCAAATTAGGGAAGTTCTCTGCTATAATTTGCTCCATTATACCTTCTGCCCCTCTCTCTCTTTTTTCTTCTTCTGGGATCCAAATATTCTAATGTTGTTTCATCTTACGGTATCACTTATCTCTCGAATTCTGCCCTTTGATGCAGTAGTTGTTTATCTCTCTTTTTCTCAGCTTCTTTATTCTCCATCATTTGGTCTTCTATATGACTGATTCTCTCTTCTGCCTCATCTATCCTAGCAATTAATGCCCCCATTTTTTATTGCACCTCTTTAATAGCCTTTTTGGTTTTGACTTGGTTAGATTTTAGTTCTTCTATTTCTCCAGAAAGGGTTTCTCTAATAACTTCCATGCTTTTTTCAATCCCAGCTAGTATGTTTAAAATCATGATTCTGAACTCTAGGTCTGACATCATACTAATGTCCATATTGAGTAAGTCCCTGGCAGTTGGTACTACCTCTTGTTCTTTTTGTTGAGGTGATTTTTTCCATCTTGTCATTTTGTCCAGAGGAGAATAGATGAATGAGAGAACAAAATGCTAACAGGGTAACAACGTCCCCAAAAAATATACTCTAAACAAATCAGAAAAGACCTGAAACCAGGGGAAAAGAAAGGGAAGGAAAGAAAAAAGAAAAAAAAAAGAAAAAGAAAAAGAAAAAGATAAAGATAAAAACAAACAAAAACAGAACAAAACAAAACAAAACAAAAATAGAATATGATCAAATATGATCAGGCTGGTGCATAGATCAGTGCCACACACTAGATTTGGGGTGTATTTTGGTCTGTTAGAAGTACCCCCCAAAATTTTAAAGAAAGAAAAACTTATATATGTACAAAAATAAGGGTTGATACAATGAAGGGATGGACTATGACTGTAAACATGAAAATTATAAGAAATTTTATAAAAGGAATTGATAAGATCAGAAGTTTTTTGAAAAAAGAAAGAAGAGGATTTAAAAAAAGAGGGAGAGAACGTGATCAGGCAGGAGACTAGAACAAAGCCATACACTAGAGATTTAGGGTATACTTTGATCTGTTAGAAGAAACTGCATCTCAAAATTTTGAAGAGAGAACAACTTATATATATATGCCAAAAATAAGGGTAACTACTATGAAGGGATAGAATATGACTCTAAAAATGAAAAATAAAAATGTTTTTTAAAAAAGGGATTGATAAGATGTTGGTGGAAAAAGGGAAAAAGAAAAATTCAAAAAAAAAAAAAGACAGGTAAAAAAAATTTACTTTGAAAGACTAAAGAATCATGGTAAAAAAGCCATGGAGTCTATGTGCAGTATTCCCCTAGTGCTGGAGTTCTGCTGTTCTCATTCATCGGTAAACTTGGTCTTGGCTGTTCTTGCTGATCTTCTGGGGGAGGGGCCTGTTGCCGTGGTTCCCAAATATCTTTGCTGGAAGCGGAATTGCCCCGCCCTTGCCAGGTCTGGGCTAAGGAATCTGGTCGGGTTTGCTCTTGGGAGCTTTTGTTCCGTGCAAGCTGTCCTACAGCTTTGGAGGACGAGAATGAAAATGGCGGCCTTCCAATCTCCACCCCAGAGGAGCCAAGAGCTTGGGACCCCACTCCTCAGTGAGCCCCCAGAGAAAAGCAGTCAATCCCTCTCATCTCAGAGACTGGTCTCTGGCCGCAGTCCTGCTCACCTGGCCTGTGACTGAGCATTTCTATCTTTGGCACCCGATCCCGTGAGGAGTCTCCAAACCCAGCAGATTCCTGTGGCGTGCTCCTGGGCTGCTCCTCCCAGGGGAGGAAGGAGAGTCTCCCCGGATCTGCCGCTTGTTGGGTCCCTGCTGGAGGAGCAGTGGCCCAACTGTGCCGCGGATCACAGCTTATGGCAACCCCGAGCTGAGAGCCCACGCCTTGGCTCTGCAGCCGGCTTCCCTGCTCTGATACCTGGGAGCCCTGCTGCAGTGAGGCACTCCCGGTCTTTCTGTGTCCCCGAGGGTCCTGAGACCACACTGTCCCACGAGGTTTGCACCCACCGCTTAGCCACTGGAGCGATGTCCCTCAGCGGAGCCGACTTCTAAAAGTTCCGATTTTGTGCTCCGCGGCTCTATCACTTGCCAGAAGTGGCCAACAGAGGCCCCTCCCCCGCTGTCTATCCTCCCGAATATTGTGCCAGATTAATTTCTCTGCATGTCCTACCTTCTAGAAAGTGGTCGCTTTTCTGTTCAGAGAGTTGTTGCTATTCTTTTCTTCGATCTCCTGTTGAGTTCGTAGGTGTTCAGAATGGTTTAATCCCTATCCAGCTGAATTCCTGAGACCAGACAAAATCCAGGTCTCCTACTCCTCCGCCATCTTGCTCCGCCCACTCCCTGGTTAAGTGTATTTCTAAGTATTTTATTTTGATTCAATTATAAATGGGATTAATTTGGTAATTTCCTTTTCAGATATTTCACTGATAGTGTAAAGAAATGCAACTTTTTTTTTAAGAGTTTTATTTTTTTCAGTAAACTTTAGGCCCAACGTGGGACTTGAACTCAAGTCCCCAAGATCAAGAGTCACATGCTTTACTGACTGAGCCAGCCAGGCCCCCCTATGACTTATTTTTGAATGTTGATTTTGTACCTATAACTTTGTCCAATTTGTTTATTTGTTGTAACAGGTGTTTTGATCGAGTCAGGGTTTCCTACATCTAAATCACGTTATCTGAAAACAGATAATTTTGCTTCTTCCTTTCTGATTTGAATGGTTTTTAATCTTATTCTTGCCTATATCCTCTAAGATTTCCACTACTGTGTTAAATAGAAGTGGTGAGAGCAGGCATCCTTGCCTTGATCATGACCTTAGAAGAAAAGTTTGTTTTTCACCATTGAGTATAATGTTAGGTGTGGGATTTTCACATATGGCTTTTATTATGTTGAGATACTTTCTTTTTATTCCTAGTCTGTTGCGTGTTTTTATCATAATAGGATGTTGAATTTTGTCAATGCCTTTTCTGCATCTATTAAGATGGTTTTGTTATTTGATTATTTGTTATGCTACCGTGGTGTATCGTGTTGATTGATTTTCATATGCTAAAACATTCTTGCATCTTCGGGATGAATCCCACATGGTCATGATGTGTTATTCTTTTTTTTTTTTTAAGATTTATTTATTTGAGAGAGCGAGAATAAGAGTGAGAGAGTACATGAGAGGGGGGAGGGTCAGAGGGAGAAGCAGGCTCCTCACCGAGCAGGGAGCCCAATGCGGGACTCGATCCCGGGACTTCCAGGATCATGACCTGAGCCGAAGGCAGTCGCTTAACCAACTGAGCCACCCAGGCTCCCATGGTATGTTATTCTTTTAATGTGCTATTGAATTCAGTTAGCTAGTGTTTTGCTGAGGATTTTTTGAATTATGTTCATCAGGGCTTGTGGCCTTTGGTTTTCTTTTCTTGCAGTATACTTTGCCTGGTTTTGGCATCAGGGTAATGTTGGTTTCATCAGTCTTTTGGAGAGATTGGAAAGGATTGGTTTAATTCTTCTATACGTGTTTGGTAAAATTAACCATTGAAACTCTCTGATCCTGGATTTGCTTTGTTGGAAGATTTTGATTACTGATTCAATCTCCTTATTTGTTATTGGTCTGTTCATGCTTTCTAATTCTTCATAATTCAGTCTTGGTAGGTTGTATGTTTCTAGGAATTTATACATTTCTTCTAGGAAATGTCCAAAGTGTTGGTGTTTAATTGTTCATAGTAGTTTCTTATAACTGTTTTTATTTCTGTGGCATCTGTTGTAATGTCTTCTCTTTCGTTTCATAGTTCATTTATTTGAGTTTTCTCTTTTTTTCTTAGTCTAGTCAAACAGATGTCCATTTGTTGATCCTTTCAGAAAAACAACTTTTAGTTTCATTGACTTTTTTCCTATTATTTTTCAGTTCTCTATTTCATTTAGCTCTGCTCTAATTTTTATTATTCTTTCTTTTTGCTAACTCTGGGCTTTGTTTTCTTTTTTGTAGTTCTTTGTGGTGTGAAGTTAGGTTGTTTGAGATCTTTCTTCTTTTTTTAATATGGGTATTTTAGCACTATAAAATTTCCTCATATTACTGCTTTTGCTGCATCCCATGAGTTTTGATATGTTATGTTTTCATTTTTTATTTTCTCCAGATATTTTCTCATTTCTTCTCTGGCCCGTTGGTTGTTCAGGAGAATGTTATTTAATTTGCACATATTTGTGAATTTTCTAGTATTCTTCCTGCTGTCAATTTCTAGTTTCATGCCATGTGGTCATAAAATATACTTGGTATTACTTTATCTTCCTAAATTTATTAAGACTTGTTTTGTTACCAATATGTGGTCTATCCCAGAGAATGTTTCATGTGCACTTGAGAAGAATATGTGTTCTGCTGCTATTGGGTGAAATGTTTCTATATGCCCGGTAGGTCCATTTGGTCTATAATGTTGAGTCCAGTGTTTCCTTATTGATCTTCTGTCTGGATGTTCTATCCACTAGTAAAAGTGGGGTTTTAAAATCCTCTATTATTACAAGGCCATTTTTTCTGCCTTCAATTCATTCAAGATTTTCTTTATACATTTGGATTTTCTGATATTAGGTGCATATATATTTATAGTTATGATATCTTCTTGGTTGAATGACCCTTTTATCATTATATAACGTATTTATTTGTCTCTTGACAGTATTTAATTTAAAGGCTATTTTGTCTGATATATGTATGATTGCCCCTATTTTCTTTTGGTTACCATTTGCGTGGAATATCTTCTTCCATTCACTTTCAGCCTATGTGTGTCTTTAAATCTAAAGTGAGTCTTATGTAGACAGCATATGGTTTTTATATCCATTCAGCCAAAAAACAAAACAACACCAAAACAAACCCAAAAGCCATGACTCCATGTCTTGATTGGGGAGTTTAATCCACTTATATCAAAGTAATTATTAGTCAGGAATGACTTACTATTACCACTTTGTTAAATTTTTTGTGTCTGCTTTGTAGCTCTTTTGTCTTTTTCCTCTTGTGGTCTTCCTTTGTGTTTTGTTAATTTTTTTGTAGTGACATATTTTGAATACTTTCTTTCGTGTGTGTGTGTGTGTGTGTGTGTGTGTGTGTACTACAGGTATTTTCTTTGTTTTTACTATGGAGCTTACAAAAACATCTTATAACTGTGAGAATTTATTTTAATATTTAATATTTAATAACCTCTTGATTTCAATTGTACACAAATAACTACACTTTTATTTCTCCCTCCCTACACTTTGTTATTGATGTCACAAATTGCATCTTCTTATATTTTGTATCTATTAATATATTTTATAGTTAATCACTTTTCATACTTTTGCCATTTAACTTCCATACCAGAATTAACAGTGATTTATGCACTACTGTTACAGAATTACAGTATTCTGCATTTGCCTATATATTTATATTTATCAGCAAGCCTTATACTTTTGTATGCTTAATGTTGCTTTTTAACATCTTTTCATTTCAACTTGAAGGACTCTTTTTGGGATTCTTAGAAGGCAGGTATTGAACTCTCTCAACTTTTCCTTTTGTAAAGTCTTTATTTCTTCTTCATTTTTGAGGCATAGTTTTGTCAGATATAGTATTCTTAGTTGGCAGTTCTTTTCTTTTAGCACTTTGAATATACCATCACACATTATTCTGGCCTGTAAGGGCTCCTCTGAGAAATCCACTAAGAGTCATATGGATGTTCTCTTATATGAGATAAGTCACTTCTTTCTTGCTATTTTCAAAATTCCCTCTTTGTTTTTGACTTGATACTTTGATTACAAGGTGCATGGGTATTGATTTCTTTGGGTTCATCTTATTTGGACATTTATTTCTTCTTTAATTTCTTCTTTAATTTGGATGACCACTTCCTCCCGAGATTTAGGAAGTTTTCAGCCATTATTTCTTTAAATATGTTTTCTGCCCTATTGCTCTCTTATTCTTCTTCTGGGATTTCCATAATGAATATTTTAATATATTTTATGGTATCCCATAAGGTCCTTAAGCTTTTTACACAGTTTTTCACTTTTTTTCCTTTTTCTCCTCTGATTGGATAATTTCAAATGACTTGTCTTTTCTTCTCCTTGATCAGTTCTGCTTTCTTCTGCTTGATCAAGTCTGCTGTTGAAGCCCTATAGTGAATTTTTCAGTTACTATATTCTCTAGCTCCAAAAATTTCTGGGTTTTTAAATATATGTATAATATTTGATATATTTATATTTATTATATTTTCTCTGTTGAAATATTTATTTTATTATTATATTATTTTCCTAAACTCACTGAGCATTTTTATGATTGTTATTTTGAATTCTTTGTCAGTTAATTAATACATTCCCATTTATTTAGCATTTAGTTTTGGGAAATTTATTTTGTTCGTTTGTTTGAGCTATACTCCCTGTTTCTTAATGTTCCATGACACTTTGTTTTGGTGTCTGAACATTTGAAAAGCACCTACCTTTCCCCATTTTTTACATACTAGTTTTGTAAAGGGGAAGACCTTCACCAATCAGCCCAGCCAGAAATTTTGGGGACAAGAGATATAGTTTTAAAGAGAAAGATCAGGAGTTCTATTCTGGAAATCTGAAGTTTAATACACGTATTACATATGCAGGTGGCAAAGTCAAGAAGTCTGTTAATTATGAGTCTAGGCAGAAGTTCAGGCCAGACAAATATAATATAAAAATCTTAATATAATAATATATTAAGAAATGTCAGTGTGTATGCATATATACATATACATACATATAATTTAAAACCATGAGACTAGATGTGATTACCAAAGGAAGGAGCATGAATAAAATGTAATTGTAACAATTTATACAGACTATAATTGTATATAATAGATAAAAGTAGAATCACTCCAGTAAAATAAGAGAGGGGTATGGTACCCAACAGTCTCCTTCTACTTTCTCTGGCTCCACAAAATGCAATTCTGTGGTTTGTATTAATAGGTTCAATTAATAATTGGGGACCATTATGAAAGGCAAAATTCTAAAATGACCCCCAAGATCTGCACCTTCTGGAATACAGAAGTCTTCTCCCAGTTATTCAATCAAACACTGATACAAGTACTGCCAGGAAGTGATTTTGCTGATGTAATTAAAGTTCCAAATCAGCTGACCTTAGAGAGATTATTCTGGGTGATCTGACCTAATGAGGTTATTATTAAAAGGGAATGGACTCTTTTTAATTAAAGAGATTAGAAGTATGAGAGAGCCAATGGAAAAAGCCATATTTCAAGGAATGTAGCTAGCTTCTGTGATCTGAGAGTGACCCCAGCAAGGAAATACCTGACAAAGCAAGGAAACAGGGACCTTTCTCTTACAACCCTAAGGAACTGAATCTTGCCATATCTACATAAGCTGAAAGAGGATTCCAAGCTCCATATTATAATGCAGGCTAGTCAATACCATGATTTTAGCTTTTTGAGACCCTAAGCAGAAAACACAACCACACCATGCCCTGATTTCTGATGTATAGAACTGAGAATTAATAAATGAATGCTGGTTTAAGCTGCTAAGTTTTCAGTAACTTGTTATGCATCATTGAAAAACTAATACAGCTATGTTGTATTCATTGTTTTTGCAAAGATTACAACATGTTGGATAATTGAAAGGGTTTTCAAGTCTCCACAGAGCATACTCACATAAGACTTTCAATAAAGGCAAATGATACCATAGAGCAGTAAAAAGATAATGCAGGCAAACATCAGGGGACCAAGAACCTTCCAAATACAGCTTCCCAAGATCCTTCTTATTCACACAAGGATGTGCTTCATCTCCAAATAAAAGCACCATGATTTACAAGATAAATCTTAGTTTCAAGAAAGCTCCCTAAAAGTTTCCAATGGTGCTTTTTGTGTCCTTTACACATAGCCAAGCCAGGCTATCTAACTGGATGCCAGGTCCCCAATAAACAAATCAGCCCTGGGTATCACCGAGGAAGTTTCAAACTTTAAATAGTACATTATAAATCATTAATTAGTTCACTGCCCTTATTTCAGCCAAGGAGATAGGTGCCAGACTTACAGGCTTCCCCAAGAGATAAACATAGAGCTGAACCATTTCTACTGTAAAATAATTTATCCCATACAGTTTTGTTTCCCTTTCCCTTCTTCACTCTCCCTGGGTCTCCAAGCAGGATACTACATATTGGCTATGGTAAGTGAGCAAGTAGGTAGACAAACAAGCAGATATCATTTGGGACCTTCAAGAATGATGGCAGCAGAAGGCCCTTTTTTAGGTAACAAACCTCCAATTCAAAGTCTGCTGCTTATGCCGAGATAATTAATGCTGTAGCCAGCCACTTGTTATGAGATATTCTAGTTGAGTTACTAGGTCTGCAGGGCACTCCTTAACCCATCATCTTTTCTAGCCATTGTCAGAGGATTCTTAGGGGCTACAACCACACTTGCCAACCAGGTATGGAGGAAGATAGACACATTATAAAATTTCACTGTTGTTTTGATTGTACCAGCCTGAAGTTAGCTGGAATACTGCCTCCTTCTCTGTCTGACCCTACCACTCATATTAGAAGCCAATGAGAAGATCTTTAACGAGCAGTTCCAGCAAGTGAAATAACCCTAAGTACTAATCCCTGACTATCTAGAAGTCCTTCAATTGTTCCTTATGGACTGACTATGGCTTATTTTGCTCCCATCCCCTGCTATTTCACATCTGGAAATTTTCTTTGTTTAAATTGTTAAACTGTTTAGATTGCTCTTTAGTTACAAAAATGATCTTAATACAGTGGTATATAAAGGAAAAAGAGAAAAATCCTCTTCAACGACCTCCCAGTCTCATTCCCCAGCAGTAAACAGTTTAATGTCTGTCGTACCACTTCTTTTTCTATGCATTTACAAAGGTGCATGTGCATATGCATTTTTTCACTGAAGAACATAAAATGGGCATTGTATATCTTTTATACTTTTAAAAGTTATATATAGTTTCCTATAGTAGGCATCACATTATTTAATCTATAACCTATTGATGGACATCTATCTTGTTTCCACTATTTTGCTATTTTAATAACAAAATGACCAACTCTACATACACATGCAAATATTTGCAAAGGATGGCTTATTAGAGTTAGAACTGCTGGATCATTGGTTATGCATATTTCGTTTTAATAGATACTGAAAAATTTCCCTCTCAAAAGCAGTATTAATTTACACAAACTTTTGGAACTCATTAGAGAAACCAAGCAATTCTGACTTCCCAGAGGGACCCCTTTTGGTTTGTACTAAGTCAGAGGTGATTGGCACTGAATTTTTTAAAAATCTAATTGAATCTACTTTGTATCTTCTATAAAATTCTCTAAGTTTCTGGCTTCTTATTTTTACCCTTTCCTGTTTACTTGCAGCACCATTTTTTCCCTTTCATTTGTTTTCAGTTTTGTTTCTGTTTTGTCATTTTAGTGCAACTTGGGGAGAGATGGGAGATAAAACCCATTTTTACATCTGAATCAACTTACTGTTTATTCATTCACCATACATTTACTCTGTATTTATGCAGGCACTGCAGGCGCTGAGAATACAAAGATGAATAAAACATAAATTTACCTTTCAGAAATTTTGAAAGTGCAAATGATAGCACCACAATTAGCAAATAAAAGGTAGATGGAGAGTTGGATTATAAAATAGAACTGAAGAGTGACTTTGGGAGTCAAGGCAGAGAGGTTCAAGGAGAGGAAAGATTTGAAAGGTAAATAAGGGAGAGAGGACAGCTCATGGAAGTTACAGAAGAGTAGAAGTTAGAAGAGTAGGCTTGGAAAGCTTGAAGTGGTCAGCTATGGCTGGAGTACAGATTCTTTTGTAGAGTAAAGGGAAGTGAGATTAGAAAAATGCATTGAAGCAAGAACATTGGGGTCTTTGAATGTCATGCTAAGAATCTGGTATTCAGCTCATGAAAGACAGATAGCCTGAAAATTGTGGAGCAGGAAAATAATTCATGTCGACAGTTTACAGTATTTACAATATTCAAGTCTACATTTTACAATTTACCTCTGATATGAAAGATGAATTAATCACTCAATCAACAATATTTTATTGATAGCCTACTATGTGTCAGAAATTTTGATAGAACCTAGAACTTTAATAGGAACAGATTAAACACAGTGATAAGTGAAAATTATTGTAATAGTTTAGGAAACAGATTATATAGCCAGAACTAAGAAATGAAGACAGAAGAAATGAAGGGCAACAAAAGGTTGGATTTAAGAAATAAAGAACTGGCAGAAAGGGGTTGGAGTGGATAAAAAGGGAAAAGAATCAGGTATGTTGCCTTTAGTTGTAACTGGGATGAGGAACTAGAGAGAATTCTCCTAAGCAAAATAAGTCAGTCAGAGAAAGACAATTACCATATGATTTCACTCAAGTGGAATTTAAGAAACAAAACAAATGATCATAGGGGAAAATAAGAGAGAGGAAAACCAAAAAACAAACTCAACTATAGAGAACAAACTGATGGTTACAAGAGGGGAGGTCAGTGGGGGAATGGGTGAAATAGGTGATGGGGATTAAGGAGGGCATCTGTGATGAGCACTGGGTATTGTATGTAAGTGTTGAATCACTAAATCACTAAATTGTACACCTGCAACTAATATTACACTGTATGTTAGCTCATTGGAATTTAAACAAAAACTAAAAAAAAAGAAAACTACAGATTTGAATAACACTATAGAGCAAAAAATTTAACAGACATATACAGGACATTCTATCCAACAACAGCAGAATACACATTCTTCTCAAGTGCATGTGAACCATAATGAGATATCACTTTATACCTGTCAAAATGACTATTATCAAAAAGACAAGAAGTAACAAGTTTTGGTGAGGATGTGGTTGAAAGGGATCCCTCTGTGCACCATTGGTTGGAATGTAAATTGGTGCAGCCACTATGGAAAGCAATATGAAGGTTCCTCAAAAAATTAAAAATTAAAACTACCATATGATTCAGCAATTCCACTTCTGGGTATCTATCTGAAGAAAATGAAAACACTAATTTGAAAAGATATATGCACCCCTATGTTCACCTCAGCATTATTTACAATATCCAAGATATGGAAACCACCTAAGTGTCCAACAGATGAATGGATAAAAAAGATATGGTATGTACACACACACACACACACACACACACACACACACAGCCTGGAATACTACTCAGCCATAAAAAAGCATGAAATCTGGCCTTTTGTGACAGCATGGTTGGACTTTGAGGCAATTACTCTAAGTACAATAAGTCAAAGAGAGAAAAACACATAGCATATGATTTTACCTATATGTGGAATCTAAAAAGAAAAGCAAGGGGCACTTGGGTGGCTCAGTCATTAAGTGTCTGCCTTTAGCTCAGGTCATGATCCCAGGGTCCTGGGATGGAGCCCCATGTCAGGCTCCCTGCTCGGTAGGAAGCCTGCTCTCCCTCTCCCACTTCCCCTGCTTGTGTTCCTTCTCTCGCTGTGTCTCTCTCTGTCAAATAAATAAATAAAAATCTTTAAAAAAAGAGAAAAACAAAACAAAACCCATACTCATCAATACAGAGAATAAATTGGTGGTTGCCAGAAGGGAGGAGGGTTGAGGGGGCAAAATGAGTGCATTTTTAAAAAATAGAAGAAAATGTAAGAATAAGAAAGGGAAGAGTGCTGTGAAAAAATAGCACAACAAATAAAAGTTTTACAAACTGTAAGATATTATACAATATAATTATTACTACTATTGCTATTATTGTTTTTAGTGGGACAATTGAACCAACTACTAAATCTTACTAGAATTTAAGTTTCACAAAATCAGAGAATTTGTTTCCCTTGTTTACTAGTATTTCACAGAACCTAGAACATTTTCAAACAAGGGGTAGGTTTTCAGTTAATATTTATTGTCTTGTCTGGATGCATTTACTGAATGTCTTAGACATATGTTTTTGCTATGGGATGGATTAAGAATCAAGGCTTTTCCCAGTGAAACTGCTCCTAACCCTCTTCAATAGTCACAAATCGATGAAATGTTTGAGAGCCAGTTCTTTAACTTTGAAAAAAAAAAAATCTCCAAACAAAACAAAACATTTCTTCCTTAAATCAGTAGCCCAAATAAAGCTACAACAGTCAGTTATTACTTTTTTAAATATTAGAACAATTCATTTTACAGGATACTTTTTTCCGTTCCAAGTACACATTTTTATATTATGCTAATAAGACAGAAATACAAATTTAGGAAAATATTTATAGTTGATGTGGAGAAAACAAAAAGGAGCATGCATCTGTAGTAAGGTTCCCAATGGGCTAGAATTTCATTATTCATTTTTAGACACCTCAAACGTCCTCATAGCATGACCTCTGTGACTGTTGATCATGATGATCTCTTCATATGCCTTATCCACATCTTCCAACAGAGTAGAGAAAATCCCAGTGGTGCATGGTCCTCCTGTATGCCATGGAAGCCTTCCTTTTGGGAACAAAAGCAATCACTCTTAATCAGTCAATGGAAATTTTTTTAACTCCTCCTGTGTGCCAAGTATTGCACTACATTCTGAAGGACTTATTAAGAAGTATGAAACATTGTCCTTCCTTCAGGAAAAGTATAAGCTTGGGCCACCTGGGTGGCTCAGTCAGTTAAGTGACTGACTGTTGATATCGGCTCAGGTCCTGATCTCAGGGTGGTGAGATTGAGCCTCGTGTTGGGCTCCATGCTGACGTTGACCTTGCCTGGGTTTCTTTTTCTCCCTCTGCCCTTCGCTGTGCTCAGGCACATGCACAGATGCAGACACGCGTTTTCTCTGTCTCTCTCAAAAAAAAAAAAAAAAAAGAAAGAAAGAAAGAAAGTATAAGCTTCCTGGGGAGACAAGGCATAAAAAGTATCATATATTAAGTGTCAGATGAGTTGTCTAAGGAATAAATGTTACTCTGAGTTCTAGTACCCAAGGTTTTGTAAGATCTGGTCGTTTTCCTTTCTAATGTGTTTTCCTAAATCTAAAACTACAAGAAAAATAAAAATTGTCCTTCTTGTACCTTTCACTAAGCCAAAATGAACGGCTTGCTCTTCTCTTTACACCAGCTTGCTTTCCTGCCTCTGTATCCTGGCTTGTACTAATTCTTCTTTCTGGAGTATCTTTGCTTTCCCTAATCTTCATCTTTGTATTATAGTTTATAAATCTTACCCTTCCTCAAGGCTCAGATCAAATGTAGCACCTCTTCAAAAATTCTCTGATGTTACTGGCTAGACATTATCTTCCTTCCCTTCCTGTAAATTCCTCTATAAAGAGATCTCCACTGCACCCATTACTTTCTTTCTTATGTTATAGTTGCCCCAATCTATGTAGGTGCATGATAACAACATAAAACCTTCCCTTCTCCCAGCCCCAGTGCTTGGTGAATATTGTCCATAAGAGGATTTCTTTTCAATCCCTCAGAATCCAATGAGGCTAACTTGTGGTTGCAGTGCATCCAGTACTATCGACTCTCCTCTATGGTCCCTGAAACCATTTCACAAGCCTGTTCTATTTTTTTAATGTAACAGTTACAAAATATTTTATTGGTATTGTGACTAACCACCTGCCCTAACAAGGATGTGAGCTCCTTGAGGGTAGAGAATCTGCACATTCATCTTAGTAACCCCTATGTATAAGGAGTGTATATGAAAGAAACACTCTCGAATTACCACTGATACTTAAAAATTTTAAAAACTTAGATTTCTGGATCACACTGTTAGAAATTCTGATTCAGTGGGTTTCATGTGAAGCTCAGGAATCTACATTTTATCAAACTTCTAAGATGATTCTTATCCACAGCAAATTTGAAAATGGTTACCCGTTAATAAGTATTTCTTAAATGAATGCTGACTTATTTTCTCTCTTAAACTATAGCATCATAAGGAAAAGACTTCATGTTTGTGTTTCTCTTGTCTAAGGCCTAGCTATTTGAACATAGTAGGTTCTCAAACTCTGTGGAATTGATGTACGTTAATGGGATTCCTGATGATTGGTATAATTTTTAAAAGTTTTCCATTAGACACAGGATTTGCTGAGCTTTGAAGAATGAGTTGGATTTGGATAGGTGCGGAGGGAAGAGGGGATTGACAAGATCATAGGAATGGATGAAGATGAGGGAACACAAAAGCATGCTGAAGGTTTGTGACTAGATTACTTTAACAAGAGCCGAGGTTCTTGTGGCAAAGGAATGAAAGATGAGGCTGCCTCCCCACTCTATAAAATAAACCTTTGTTAGCAGAACTCTCACTTTCATTTTAATTTAATAAAAGCAAAAGTAAGTGGTTTTGATGTGATTAATGACCAACAAGGGAGATACAGTGCTGACTTGGCAAGCATCCACCTCCATGGCACATGCAGAAGTACAAGATTTAATACAGAATTAACCTGCCCAAGCATCTGTTCACAACTCCATATGAAAAAGAAAAAAATAGACCGAAACATATGTTACAAGTTGAAGTCTGGACAACTTTTTTTTTTCATATTATATTGATTGGAATTCACATTTTTAGCAAAATCCCTTATTGACTTGTTCATGTGAATTTGAATATTAAATAACCATAATAATGATAAAGCAAAATTTTTTAAAAAGCATTCTTGTTCACACATGAAGAAAAGATTAACTTGTTACTAAATGGGTAATAAATTTGCAGTTAAAATATAGTCCTTTGGTGTTATAGCCAGCATCACCTATATATCTAAAATTAACCCACTTAGAGATTCGTTCACTCACCAATCTGGCAAATAGTCATTAGCAGTCTACTACTTGCAAGGCACTGTACACAAAATGTTAATGGTTAAGCACCATACATATGATACAAATTAAAAGATTCATCCTTACATGGAAGAAAGGCTGATGCGGAATCGTTTGTTTCAACAAGTTATCATTTATTCCTTTATTCATTCAACAACTCTTGGATGAATGAAGGTAGCGCTATGAGTTTATTTTGTTCTCTATTATATTCCCCACACTAAGCACAGTGCTTGAAATATGTTAAGCGGTCAATAAATATCTTTGGGATGAATACATTTATTGATCACTCTGTCAAACTCTCATATACAAAAGTAAAGTGAAACAAAGATTGTCCCTGCCCTCCTGGAGCTTATAGTCTAGTGAGGAAAACAAATATTAATCAAGTACACTCATACACTCACAAATATAAAATTCCATCCATGACAAATGTTGAGCATTCTGTAATGGAATTTGGCCAAAGATTTTCCTGAAGAAGTGATCTTTAATTGAAATCTAAAGGGTGAGTAGAAATTAACCAGGCAAAGAGAAGGAAGAAGAGCACTTGAGGCAGAAGAGGGAACGGAAAGGAGCATGATGAGTGCATGATGACTGTAATATAGTTTGAGAGGGAGTCACAAAAGTGTGGGTGGAAAGCTCGGTAGGTAAGGTGAAAGTATGTTAAAACAACTCTTAAGGAGTTCTAGAATTATCAAAATTAGGCAAGATTATATAGATAGGGAAATATCTCACTTAAAGTTGATATAATATAAATTGTTTTAACTTACAACCTCAAAACTCATTGCTCATCTGTAATATAAAAAAAATTGTCCAGTAAAACATACCAGTTTTTTACAGTGACAAGCAAAACAATCAAGCATGTAATTTCAAATTACATAGCCTTGATCTCTGTAGATTGCACCAATAAATATTATAATTTTACTAAATTACATAGCAGCAATTAGCTCTCAAATGGGGGTTAATAAAGGAATCAACACAGTACCATAAGAATAATTTGGGTGTGCTGATGTAGAACTGTATTGACAGTTTAATATACCCTGGCAAACAGCTTATTCAACTGTTGTAGAAAACTAATAAAAAGTATAGAATTTAATGGTGTAGTTTACGTGGTAGAATTTGTGCAGGAAAAATTAAGCTGAGACTTTTAAAGAGCTTTAAAGCAAGTGTGGAAACAATGAAATGTTAAAATCTGACTAAAGAGATAATTGACTTTATTTTTCACTAGTTCTTATAAAGTATTTGGTCAGGGAGACTAATATTTTCCTCAATTCATTTTGTTTTTTTATTGGCTTTGTATACTACTATCATTTTTACCACCGTATTTAGCTTGGGATTCTATGTCTCTCTCCATGAACCTATATCTACGTTTTGTCTGAGATTATATTGTAATACTTTTGAGTTTTCCCTCCCCCATGTGCACATGCTCCTATATCCCATAACATGGTGCTGGACATGAAGTAAGTGCTTGGTAAGTACTTATTAAATCTTCAGAAGTGACCAGTTAGAATATTTATAAATAAATAGTTTAAGCTTTAATACTAATAATGAGAGGTAGCATAAGTTATTAGGTTTAGTTTATTATTATTATATAGATAATAAGTATTACAGTAACCAGGTTTAGGGATAGATGTCATAAAATGTTATATTTTCTTTATCAGTTTATATTGTTTATGTGGGATATGGAAAAAATATAATAAATATTCCAGCAACACTTCTACCATTTGTGTTCTGATCTGATCCTTAATTGACATTAAATGCAAAATAAATATCAGAATATATTATAAAAGTAGAAGATGACATATGCAGGAGTAATAACTAAACACTAGTACATTAAGGAGCAATACATAATTAGTAACTCAAATTCTACTTAACCCATAGAACTCTAATAATGTTTATAAATATTTATGTCCTCAAAATGTAGTTTAGAGGTGCCTGGGTGGCTCAGTCAGTTAAGCATCTGACTCTTGATTTTGGCTTAGATCACGATCTCAGGGTTGTGAGATCAAACTCCATGGCAGGCTCTGTGCTGATCATAGACTGCTTGGGATTCTCTCTCTCTCTCTCTCTCTCTCCCCCTCTGCCCCTCCCCAGCCACTCTCTCTCTCTTTCTTTCTCTAAGAAAAAAAAATGTCGTTTAAAATCCCATGATGTGTAACATGCAAGAGTTTATTGATATACCTAACATTACTATGTAGTGAAGTAAAATAAGATAAATATAAGGGTTTCCACTTCTCTAATGGGAAAATTAAAGCACAGCAAGAGTAAAGGCCTTTACCAATAATACTAATGACTTTCTTTTTTCATTTAACAAATATTTACTAAACATCCACTAGGCTAAGTGGTAAGGATACAGTGGTTACGACTCAGTTTTAGAATTTTGTAACTGCTATAAATTGAAGACAGAATGGCTTTGGAACCCAAATATGAATGGGTCTTGTCTTCACTCCTTTTTTGTCTGCCTCTAACGAAGTACTCTTGCTACCAAACACAACAAAATGATCTTCCTGTGGAAAGATTTACAGTTTTTAATATAGGTCTTCACTTCCACTAAACAAATATAAGACACTGACATAAAACATAATGATCTGCCTTATCATTTACTGACTTCCAAGCAGTAAAAGATAATGCACACACACTTGACAGTTCAGTTTCTTATTTGCTGCAACTCTTACTATTTAGCAGATTAGTAGCAATTTGTTATTTTCTGTTCAAGTAATTGGTCATTCTACAGTTTATGGAGAACTAATTATCATATATGCCAGATATTGATTACCAATTTTCAAAGAATTTGAATTCTGAATTTCATTGAAAACACTCTGAATAGAAGTAGTCTTAGATTCAGAAGGTACTTCAGTTTTGCAGTACATCTTTATGATGTTCAAGGGTCATTGGTAGAATTTTTTGCAACAGGCACACTGCTAAGTGTCAGGGATTCAAAGACGTAAGACCTGCTCCAGAAGCTTACAATAGTGAGTGTAGAACTAAAAGTTTAAAGAAATTTCAGGTTTGGGATTTGCCAGATAAACTAACATTTACTATATTTAAGTGAAATCCAATAATGATATCTTGAAGTACCAAGACAAAAAGTTTTCCAGTATCTACAGAATATTAGATTAATGCTGTAATAGATTGTTATGTACATCTTAGCAATTTCATTAAAAACATTTCTCACTGCAGCGCACCTGGGTGGCTCTGTTAGGCATCCCACTCGGTTTTGGCTCTGGTGGTGATCTGGGTCGTAAGATTGAGCCCATGTTAGGCTCTCCACTCAGCATGGAGTCTGCTTGAGATTCTCTCTCCCCCTCTCCCTCTACCTCTTCCCCCACTTGAGCGTGTACTCTCTCTCTCAAATAAATAAATCTCTAAAAAAAAACCTCACTAATATTATAAATTAATTCATATCAGGGGATTGACCAACAGTGGTAAATAAAAAATAGTGACTCAGATTTGTTTTTCATTCAGTGAAATATCTATATTGGAAAGATACTTATCTGATACAAAAGAAATAAAACAGTTCTAGGTGTTTTCAGAGATTAGTTCATAAAGATGTGTAAATTACAGAATATGTTGTAACTAAAAATATATGTATGTATTTTCAACATTTCAAACATTAATAAGACATAAAATAGGTATAACATAGAAATTGTATAGTTTACTATAATTATAATTTGCATTAAGAACACCCATACATCACCTAAAGATTCTAGAATTTGAAATTGCATTAGCAATTGCAATTTTTTTCTACCTTGAAAATACTTATAACCATAGAATTTCCTCTAGTCAACTGGGCTTTAATGTAAATTCTTCATCTCTACATTTAATATTGTTTTTTCTTCCCTGATTTGCTATTTGTCCTGTACTATCTTTTACACCTAAGTACTAAATCTGACTTATGTAGCTGTATTTTAGGGACCCCAGCTCCAAAGTAGAGGTCATGATGACTTTCACAATAGCAGTTTTCAGGGATACCTCAGAATGGCTTGAAGGGTGAATGGGAGGTAAGCAAAGGCAAATACTGACAAAACTTTTTCGAAAGTCAAAAAGTCTAAAGTCGGGGCACCTGGGTGGCTCAGTCGGTTAAGCATCTGCCTTTGGCTTAGGTCCTAATCCTGGGGTCCTCAGCAGGGAGCCTGTTTCTCCCTCTCCCCCCCCCCCCCCCCCCCGCTCGTGCTCTCTCTTGTGGTCTCACTCTCTAAAATAAAGAAATAACATCTTTTTTAAAAAAATTTAAAGTCTCTCTTTGGAGAAGAGCAACGAGTGGGAAAGTAACTGGAAGAGGCTGGAGAGGCAATAAAAATAGTATTTTTTTAATGATCAGAGAAACTAAAGCATGTTTGTATGGCCCTGGGGAGAGAGAGATCGATGTGTGTGGGAAAGGGAATAACTCCAGGTCTGGATCCCTGCAAGGATGAGAAGAAATGAAAGAGGTATGATCTAGAGCCCAAATGGGCAGGAAGGGGATATGCATCTGGAAGGGCCAGAGAACCGCAGAGGTGACTACAGAATACATGAACATGTTGCGCTAAATCCAAACTGTATCCCCAACTCAATTTCAGCTAAGCCAGATCTCAAATGTGCCCCATTCTACACAAGGAAGAATGATGGAGGGAAAGTCTGTGTAGCAAACCAAAGCGATCTTAAGCAATTGTCTTTACAGTATATTCCTTTGCAAATCTGCCTCAGCATGCATATGAGAGGCCTGAAGTTTAAGCTTCTTTACCTTTGGAGCACATCCACCTCTGATTGCTTGTTTGTTTCAGTGAACAATAGGGTAAGCTATGAACTGGGGTTAAGAGGAGAATACAATCTTTGACAAGATTGAAGATCTCTGAAATAGTCTCAGTGAGTTGAAAAGCGACTTCTCAAGGAAAAGTAATATGGTTGTCTGGCAGTATTTGGTCCCCGTTTCAGGTATTTGTCATTAATTTAAAGCGAGACAATCAGCCAACTTGTGATTTCTTCCAAGCAAAGCTTAGTGCAGTAGCAGAAAAGGCAGAAATTTAGCTTCACCCCCAGGTTAAGTTCAGTTGGGTAAATGTGACAAACGGAAAGAGGACAAATTTGCCAAATGATATTTGCAAGAAACTGTTTATAATGGTGGAATGTTAATCATGATTCATCTTAGTAAGGAAAGAAAGATAGATGAATAAAGGTAGACACAGCATATCAGTCATACCAGTAACTGCGCCAGGGGAGTTCTAGGGTACTGACATAAGAGACTGGAAGTATAGGCACTGATGATCAGCCAGGGGTATATTTGCAATTGAGATTTCAGAGTTGGTACAGATACTTGTGACAGTTTAAGTGGGATATTGGGAATGAGTTACTGAAATGGAGTAGAGGAAGAGATTGATATGCATGTGGATTGTTTATTTTGTTCAATTCAGATGGAATGCATAAAGCAGTAACATATTACCTTGGAAAGAGTTGGAGATACAAAGGCAAACAAGATTCAGTCCCTGCTTCAAGGAGCTCACAGTATAATATGCAACATGCTCTAGTAGGAATCCTAACACGGAAGGAAGGATGCCTAACCCAATTAATGATCAGATCAAGAGGCTTAGAGAACATTTGTCAAGGCCCGATCACAAGATAAAGCATGATGCCTTTAGGAACAGCAGAGTTAGGTTTTCCTTGAGGCTCAAGTTTGAATGAGGGTATAGGGAAAGAAAAGGGTCAAATGAGAGTTGTTTTGTATCATATGGTAAAGGTACCTGGAATTTGTATTCTTTGGATGGAGGGGAAACTTTGTTTCAAGCAAGAGCGGACATATGGCTGCAGTGTAGAGACGGAAGAGGAAGGAAGTGGATGCGGTTTTTTGGAGATGAAAGCTTGAAGAAGACCAGTTTGAATTATGAGATGAGAGTGTATGTGTGACACAGTTTTCACTCTTAAATTTAGATTCAGACAAGATCATCAAAACTTGTAATCTCTGTGGGGGAGCAGGTAATACATTAAAATGGAAATCGTGTAATCAGAATCACTTCCCTTACCTAATTGTTAACGTGTTATGGGATTCACCCTAGGAAATATGAAACACCAGAATGTAATCTCTGTGAGGGCTTGTTTTGTTCACTGTTGTTTCTCCAGTGCCTGGTACAAACTAGATTCTTAATAAATACTGATTGAATACATTTGTTGACCGAATCAAAGACTCTATCATCTGATCTCTTCCTTTGGCACTTTCATCTTAAAGCTGCCTTGCCCAAGTAACACCACGCTAGGTATGAACCACTTAACACTTTTCTCTGGGATATGCCTCTCCTTTTGAACTTTACTCATCATCTAACAAAACTTCAAGATCAGGCTCTTGCCTTCCTTATTCATTAGGCATAAAATTTGGGGCACAGTGATTTGCTTCTTTATGTCTAAATCCCCTTGTCTGTAAGGTAGGGATAATAGCTAATAATCACTGAGCATTGAGCACAAGCACTTAAAACCAGTCAGTGTTCTAAACACTTTAAATATCTTAATACAGTTAATCTTCATTAATGTGGCACTGTCATTCACCTATTACAGACGAGGAACCCAAACCATGATTTTTAGCATGTAACCAACAAAACCCTGAGCTGAACTCTGTCTAGCTCCTGAAACCATGCTCTTAACCACCCTGCTTACTACCTGTCCAATAATCATACCCACCTCATTGGACAGTTGCCAAGATTCAGTAAGAATAATTTATGTAAAGGCACCTTGAAAAGTGCATTATTGTAGTAAGTGATCAGGAAATTAGATTATTTCATTTTAGACAGATCTAATTAGGAAAAAAAATCACTCCTATAGGAATGCTGACTTACATCTACCTTCCTGCAACTTTCCTCACTGCTTCTAGTTCTGAACTGGGGATATAGATAGGATACATTCAGCTCCTTTCTGTACAACAACCCTCAGATATTCAAAGACGGGCATCTTTTATGCCTACATCTTCTGTTCTCCAATCTAAACAATTTGTATCATTTCCACTATTTCTCCTATGGCTTATTCTGAATAAGCTCTGCTTTGTTGAAGACACCTTTACGCTTGGGCACCTAGAGGGGAACAGAATACTGTAGTCCTTCTGTGGGCTAATGGTTGCATATAGAGCAGGACATTGACAGAAAAGATCTTGGGACAGCCCTTCACAGTCTGCGTCATATTCCCAGAGAACACTGTAGTGTCTTCTTTGCATGGGGCAGGTAGTATTTCTTGACTGAATGATGCACCTATTAACAAATGAATTAGTCAACCCTGAGCTTACTCTTGACTTAAATCTTCAATTTTCTTCACATTTACTTCTGCTTCTAATTTATTTGTGTATAATTGGTTTGGGAGACATATGGCAGGATTTTACATTTGTCCCTATTAAACTTCACATAATTAAAGCTATCTAGTCTTCTAACATTTTCAAATCATTTTGGACACTAATTCAGTCATTTAATGTATTGTCTCTCTCTCTCAACATCATGTCATCTGTAGATTTTTTTCCTGTGTGCCATCAATATACTCATCTGAGTATTTAAATGGAATATATTACTTTCATACTCATATTAAAATATTCATTAAACTTTATGGTTGAAAGAGTTTCAGTTAATTATAAATTAATCACATTTTCTTAGCAGTGCCTCTTATTAATTGTTAAGAATACCTGTTTATTTATTCATTCAATAATTTCTAGAATATAAAAATATTTTCTTAAATGTTAACTAATTGCAGTAATTAAATTAAAAATAAAGCTTTAAAATATGGGGTCGCCTGGGTGGCTCAATCATTAAGCGTCTGCCTTCAGCTCAGGTCATGATCCCAGGGTCCTGGGATCGAGCCCCGCATCGGGCTCCCTGCTCCGCAGGAAGCCTGCTTCTCCCTCTCCCACTCCCCCTGCTTGTGTTCCCTCTCTCGTTGTGTCTCGCTCTGTCAAATAAATAAATAAAATCTTAAAAAAAAAAATGAACATTTTAGTGGGAATGACATCTGAAAAAAAATTGGGAAACATAAACTAACATAAAGTTGAAATAGGCTGTGACCCTATGGAGCTAAACTTTTCATCTCCAAAGAAATTAACTGAAGAAGTTAAATAATCTCAAGGCATGTAGGACAG
Organism: Callorhinus ursinus; assembly: GCF_003265705.2. Classification (NCBI taxonomy): domain Eukaryota; kingdom Metazoa; phylum Chordata; class Mammalia; order Carnivora; family Otariidae; genus Callorhinus; species Callorhinus ursinus. The sequence goes on along the minus strand of NW_027397071.1, from coordinate 44,308,615 downwards.
AACAATTGAGAGAATGAACAAGTAGGCTCGTCATCAGAGCGGAACACTTTTAATCATCCAATTTTGTGTATCAGAAAGGGTTTCAACTGTGCACTATGAAATGCATGAATGGAAAGTTTCCCAGTTACGAGAGCTAAAGGGCTGTAGTACGCCAAGCGTATTATTAAATAAAAAATTTAAAGAGAAATGGGAGAAAAGTTTCTTAGAATGTAATCTTGGTTCCTTGGCAAATTGCAAACTCTAAAGATTATCAGACAAAGAGGGCAAGCCTAAAAATATAAATAAATTTGAAGCATTGATCTCAAAATTAAGAAGAAATGTAGTAACTGAAATATCTCAATGAAGTATGATAATTACATCACTTTGGTTAGAGAATATAATTTTTCAGATTTGCATTTGGTATTTTATGTTTGTTGATTTGAGAAAAAACCTTTTATTTATCATCTGCATTTTGAAACAGGTTCCATCCTACTGCCTTCTAGTTCTGCACAGTGTCTGGGAATAACAAGTTATTATATCACCAGATCATCTCATCAACTTTAAGACACTTAAAATTTAAAGTTCCTTTTCTTTTTGTTAATTTTAATTTTTATTTGCTTATTTATTTTTAAGTAGGCCCCACACCCAGTGTGGAGCCCAATGTGGGGCTTGAACTCATGACCCCGAGATCAAGACCTGAGTTGAGATCAAGAGTCAGATGCCCAATTGACCCAGACACTCAGGAACCACCCCCCAACATTTTTTTTCTAAGTTTTAAAATTTTAAGGTTTCCTAGTCTAATTTTGACAAAATTAGATAAATGTCAAAAGTTATGCTTTTCGGTTAATATTTCTCTTTATCTCATGGAAGAAAAAATTTAATAGGTATATAAATAAATATAGTCAAACTCTATGCAAATTAGTGGAATAAAAGTAGCACATATAGCCAAACCCATAGAACAGCCTAAAATTGTATATACATGACAGGAGTTATTGCAATTTGTTGCAGTCATGCAAAATATATGTTCCATTTGTGTTAATACTGATGTAATCATTTTCTCAGCTCATTTTAACTAATCAAAATAAGGTCACTTCAAAAAAAATTCTAAAGTGGTTTAGGTGGGTATAAATTTAGAAGACTAAAATGTTCTCTAATCTTTTTTATTATTAAATATAATGCCTATATGCTATAGAAAATTTGGAAATTATAGAAAAAATGTGAAGAAGGAAAATTTTAATCACTCATCATCTCACCATTGATATTTTTTAAATTAACATTTTGATAGTTTCTTCTGATATTTTTCTAATTTTAAAAAAAGTGAAAACATATAAAAGTATACCTGCTGAGTGAAATAAATAGATCAGAGAAAAACAATTTTCATATGATCTCACTGATATGTGGACTTTAAGAAACGAAACAGAGGATCATAGGGAAAGAGAGGAAAAGATTTTTTAAAAGTACATTTTTATAAAATATATAAATATTTCTATAAATATACCTTTTATAAATATTTATATTTTAAAATGTGTATTTTATGAAGATATAAAATATAAAAATTTTAAAGAAATATACAAACTCCTACTAGCCAAAACGAACACATTAACTATTTTTTTGTATTTGAATTCAATCTTTTTCTGAAAGAAATAAAACACTGTAGATCAAATGGGAAGTCTTTTATGCTGTCCCTCCTAGTCTTGTTCTCATCACAGCACAATTGCAACTTTGAATTTGATGTGCTTCTATTCCATATATTCCTATTTTAACTGCATGTATATGTGTATATATATATAGCACTGTTTTGTAATTTGTGGAAATCGATTTGTGCTATATGAATTTTATACCTATTTTTTCATTCAGTATGCCTGCAAGATCTATCCATCAGCATACTTAAAAATATAGATAATTCACTTTCATTGTTGTGTACTATACCAACATATGATTTTATCATAATTTGGTTATCTGTTCCCTTAGGTTATTGTTTATTTAGATTGTGACCAACTTTTTAATATTATCAATTATTCTGCACTGAAATTTTTCTATCATAAGATTTTTCTCTATTTCAGAGCATCTCAGTAAGGATAGTTGTCTGAAAGCAGATATGAATATCTTTGAGACATGAGAAACATATTTAAAATGTTTTCCTGAGAAGACTGTGTTCATCTGTAATCCTCCAAGCACTTTATATGAGTGCTCAGCTCACACATTTTCACCAGCATTGAGTACACGAAGCCATTCTTGAGTAAATTCACTCATTTTTAATGGAAACAATTGACGTTCCTATGAAATTAACTACAGATGGTCCCTAACTTAACAATGGTTTGACATACGATTTTTCAACTTCATGATGGTACAAAAGTGGTACACATTCAGTAGAAACTGGACTTCAAATTTTGAGTTTTGACCATACCACTAGCAATACACAGTGGGATGCTCTTTTGCCATGCTAGACAGCGACAGTGAGTCTCAGCTCCCAGGCAGCCAGGGGATAACCAGGGTAAACAACCGATACATTTACAACCATTCTGTACCCATTCAACCATTCTGTTGATTGCTTTCAATACGGTATTCAATAAATTATGTGAGACATTTAACACTTTTTTATAAAATAGGCTTTGCATTAGATGATTTTGCCCAACTCTAGGCTAATGTAAGTGTTCTGAGCATGTTTAAGGTAGGCTAGGCTAAGCTTTGATGCTCAATAAATTAGGTGTATTAAATGCATTTTTGACATATATTTTAATATACGATGGATTCATCAGGATATAACCCCGTTGTAAATGAAGGAAGATCTGTAGTTGAATAAAGGCAATTTACATGTAAGGTTGGGTGGTGTAAGCCATTTAATTTAGTTCAAAGATCCACTTAAGATTGTTTATTGATCATGAAATGCCATTGCATCATCTTCCTGTTATGGTTTTTGTTTCAGCAAGGTCATGTATCGATCTACTAAATTTATTTTCTCTCTGCTATTATTAGGAACTGGCTGAAATTTCTTCTGTGGCACATTTTATTATAACATCCAGTAATAAAAATATTATCTTTTTTTTTAAATCTAGCATATGCTTTACTTTCTTTATTGGGCATCTGTGATCACCAGCATTCTTCGTTATTTCAGAATTTCAGTTTTAAGCTGTAACATGATGTCATCTTTGGAGCCAGGAGACCTGAGGAACTATCCCAGATGCAGTTATGCAACCCCCATAAAATCATTCTCATTTTCCCCAGGAAATGATTATCAGATTTTTCACCCATAAAGCAGGACTATTATTGCCTTATGATGTTATTAAATAAATTAAATGAGAACCTTTGACATAAAGTAGAAATATAGGTTGCCATTAGTTATCCCTTTCTAAGTCTAGGTTCCCAGTAGAACCCAGTGTGCGAGCTATTTTACAGGCATAATTGGTCAGCTTTATCTGCCACCTTCTCTGGTACAGCCAAGGGAGCACATTATACAGTGCATCAAACCCTACCCAAATTTTTAGAGACGATGTGAGGCCTTTTGTTCCCACAGCATCCTCCCCTGCCCACACACCAACACTTCATACTGCCCAGAGTTCCAGCTTCAAGTCTGTCATTGCCTGGAACCACTTCAGAAATCTTAAACTCTTAACTTCTGCTCTCATTTGAATTTTTCACACTCTAGTTCTCTCAGTCCCTCACTTCTACACCACTTCTTGCTGACCTCATGGAAACCTGAAATCTCTTGCTGCCTCTGTTTTTTCCTAGACTGTCAGTCTCCCACCTGGCCCCCCCAAAAGTTAAAATAATTATCATTGATAGAGCTCTTTTTGATTGCCCTTAACTTCCTCTTTGACTCCCCTCAAACTATGCTAGTATGTGCCACTCTCCCCACGTGCTCTATGTGTACAAAATTCTTGACCCTTCCTGCTCAACAGATTACCTTGCTCCTTACTTCATCAAGACATGTTGAGACTTTCAGACATGCCCTTTCTCCACTTACTCTCTTCCAATCATCAAGCTCACCTACAACTATCCTTACCATCTTCCCTTCAGTCTCAGTGAAAGAGGTGTCCTATTTCTGTTCAAGGCCAGCTTCTCTTGTTCTATCAATTTCATCTTATTTGTCACCTCTTAGAATTTACTCAGTTAATTTTATAGCATTTTATCTGTCTTCAGTCTGGCCCTCTTTGCTAGTGTCTTTTTATCAGCTTGACTCCCTCGATTTCATCCTAGTTCCTCGATTTCTATCGCTAAGGTTACCGGTATACGACTAGTTCCAAAATCGAGTAGACATCTTCAGTCTCTTATTTCACTAGACATCTCTGCTGTAAATGATACTTGTATTCACTTCCTTATTCTTACTACAAACACTATTCACTGGACTTTAGTAATCCCTTACTCTCCTGGACTCTATTCCTTCTTGCCTTTTGCGTTTGCTCTTCCTGTTTTTAGCTCTCAAACGTTAGTGTTCCCCAGGGTTCCTCCCTCAGTCAGCTGCACCTCTGATTCCTTCCCATTCCCCCACAGGGAACTCATTCACATGTGTTTCTACTCCCACAAGATACCTAAGTTGTATCCTCAGCTCAGACCTATTCCCTAAGCTTCAGATTTTAATAGTTAACCAATTCCTGCACATGTCCACCAGTGTCTCATAGGAACCTAAAGCTAATCATGGTCAAAACTGAATTCAGTTTCTCCCATATATTTGTTTCTATCTCGATATTCTGAATCTCCATTGGTGGCACCACAGGTGCTAGGAAACTGGGAGACACGCATGACCCTCACTCTCACCCCTATATCAAATCACCAAGTCCTACTGTTTTCATCTTCTAAACATTTCCTGTATCCAACTTCTTCTCTTTATTCCTCATTATCTCTTTCATTACTAGCCCCATTAAGTTTTCCAGTTTTTTTTTCCTTTCTTTTTTCCTCCAGGATAGATATACATAAAACACCAATCTGCCACAATCACTTCCTATTAAAAATAGTATAGTGTAATATATGGTGATTAACATAATAATAAAAAATAGTATAGTGATGTTCCTTTACCCTTATAATAAAGTTCTAGCTCCCTAACAAAATATGGGGACTTCATAGACCCCACCCTCTTTTGTTAGCCTCATCTTCTGCTATTCACTCTATTTCAAACAATGCTCAGTAAAGCAAACTGCCTGTTGCCACTCATATATCATGCTATTTCTCACTTCTACTTCTGGCTAAAAGGTGCTTCTTGTCCTCTCCTCTCTACTGACCAACTCCTTCTCATGAATACGTATGTGGCTTCATGAATTCTTATGTGGCTTCCTCATTACTAGGGCATGTAGGTCCCCCTTTCTTTATATTCCCAAAATACCATGTATTTACTTTTTCTATGTTTGCCCCAGGAATAGAACATGAGTTTCTTGAGGGCAGAGACCACACCATGCATTATGACTCTAGTGTTATGCCTGGAACTGAGGAGATGTTTAATAAATACTTACTGAATAAAGGGATAACTAAATTATTAAAGTACTCTGTATCCATTCTTGTGATTCTTTTTTTTATATGATGTCACTGTGTGGCATGGACAGTAGTGTTCACCGAATACTCCAAGAATTTCTCTTATATTTCCCAGCCTTTCTTGAACTTAGGTTGAGGCCTTGTAAACAGTTCTAGACACGGAGCTATAAGCACAAGTGATAGGGTCACTTCCCATCTGAGATCTTTAAGAACAGTGGCTGGTTTTCTATACTCTCTTCTCTGCTTTGGCAGTTCTGGAAGTCTTGAGATGGTGGCAACACAAGACTCTGGGGGCAAAAGCCCATGACACTGGACAAGTAGTGGGAGTGGGAAGTAAGCCTGTCTGGTGTTAAGCCACTGAGATTTCAGAATTAATTTGTTACCACAGCACAATCGAGTTTATCTTAAATAATGCTCATTGTTCCACATTTATAAATTAATATCCATCTTATTACATACATAAGGTTGTATTGAAGTTATCAGTATGCAACTCATTTTCCTAAAGTCTGCATGATTCATAGGCTTAGGAAAATCTGTGCCATATGACTGATATTTTCCAACTGGCCTGACTGTTCCTAGCCAGCCCTCTGCCTCAAAGTCTCTGCATATCAGAGTGTGCTTTGTACATTTGATTTGTTTTCCATTCTTACCCAGCTTAACATACAGGTAGAGTAGTTCATCTAAGTAAAAGTGAGAATATTTTCCTACGCAAAAAAATCCCCCACACTTATTCACACATGCCTCTGAGTCTACAGCTGAATGCCATGCTCTAACTTTAGATTTTGATCCTTGGGTTTTTTTCTGTGTTTATTGAGAGTTTTTTTTTTAACTTTGTTAAATTTAAATTCAATGAATTAACATATGATGTATTATTTGTTTCAGGGGTACAGGTCTGTGATTCATCAGTCTTATATAATACCCAGTGCTCATTACAACACATATCTTTCCCAGTGCCCATCACCCAGTTACCCCATCCCTCCACCCCCCCTCCGCTCCAACAACCCTCAGTTTGTTTCCTATGATTAAAAGTCCCTTATGGTTTGTCTCCCTCTCTGGTTTCTTTTTGTTTCATTTTTTCCTCTCTTCCCCTATGATCCTCTGCCCTGTTTCTTAAATTCCACATATCAGTGAGATCATATGATAATTGTTTTTCTCTGATTGACTTATTTCACTTGGCATAACACCCTCTAGTTCCATCCACATCATTGCAAATGGCAAGATTTCATTCTTTGATGGCTGTGTAATATTCCATTGTATATATATATTACCACTCTTCTTTATCCATTCATCCTTGTTATAACTGAAATTTCTCCAAAGAATAGTACCATGTTCCATTGCAATTGCAGTCTAAAAGCATCAGAGACTCTCTCCCAAGTAGTCCTGGCCATCTCTGAAGCCCTCCAAATGTGTCAAAGATGTGTGTATATGACTTCTGCTGACCCACAATTACCAATATTCTCATCATAACTTAGAAACAATTCCATTCTTTTCCACTATTATTCTATAAAATACACTGGTTTTCCTAAGTGGGTCTCAAATTTTATTGAACTATGGTTGTATCTTGTTTCAGTGATTTTTTTTTTTCAGTTGAAAGAGACAAAGCATCTGACTTTCAGGTGTGGCTTAATTTCAGCCTAATATGTTATCAGGATCCATCTTTTAACTCAAACAGGCTCTTCCCTGTTTATCATGCCTGAAGATCCCAGTTTCTAATCCAGCAGGGAAGAACAAGAGTTTCTTCCCCTGAAGTCTCAGTGAAAGAAACGTGCTTCTCCTCTGCTCTGAATGGATCCTGTTCCCATCCTTGAGCCAACCCCTGTGGCTAGGTGAATACAATGCACTAATTAGCTTAGGAGTTCCTCACTTTCCTGAAGTGACAAAAAGGAATCAACTTCAAGGGAAGCAGGTGGGCTTAAGTTGCTGAATGGGAAAATTTTTGGAGAGAAATCAGAAAAAGTCATCACAAATCAAGAGATGATGCTGGTAGCAATAGCTTCCTTTATCCTCTCTATACTGTCTGCTGCCCACAGGTGGAATTTAGAGACAACTTCAATTTAGGGACTTAGATGTTTCATTATGCACTGTGTGTTACACCTTGATCATATTCTCTCTCTCCTTTCTTTGAACTCTTCTACATTATTCTTTTCTCCCATATGTTGTCTTCTGTTTCAGTTATTTATATGTATCTGTCTCCTCACGTAAATCATCAGCTACTTCAAGGCAGGAACCAAGTTTGAATTAACTGTGGATCTTGCCTTGTGCCTTTCACATACTAGACATCCCCACTATTCAACCAATAATAATTTGTCGAATAAGTGAAGGGATAAGAAATAAGTGGGTCTAATTCATACTATCATCATTTCACTATAATGTAATGCCTATGGGGGATATGTGTGTAAGGTTTTACTACACACACATAAAAACCTACTGTGTGCCAAGTACCATGGCATAGTAATTAAAAAGTAATTAAAAAACAAACACTGCTCTGCCCTTCAGAAGTTTATGTTCTAGTGAAGACAAACACACTGAGTAATTAGGGTGTAATAAATGCTATAAAGGATGATTGTAGGGTGTTAAGAGAGAGTAATAGATTTTAATTTTTATTATTGTTTTTCTGATTGTTTCCAGATCAGCTCTAGGTTTGCTAGCTCAAGGACTACCAGTTTTGATAGAGGTCTGTTAAACTTAGGACTTCTTAGAGGATTAATATTAGATTCCCAAATAAAGTTTCCAGATTCAAGAAATTACACTTATATTGTGCTAAGAAAAGACTAATTTTGTTCTCTTTCTCCTTATCTCTCTCCTAGCCTGAAGTTCTGGATCAAATACAAAATTTAAGGGAGCTGTGGATGGATAATAATGCATTACAAGTGCTACCTGGGGTATGTAAGTTTTTATTATGACATGTTGTCTAGCATCTATGTTATATATTAATTGTAATTAATAATAATCTTAATTTATAAATCTCAGTGTTTGCCTTTCAAAGTAAAACATTTGTTTGGTCACCAAGTGTTTTTCACAGTTTGGTTTTTTTTTTCGCATACCTTCTGTAAGTGATGCAGGTATATAAAATGTATGAAAGATTTTTCTTGTTCTTTCAGGATTATATCTTTCATCTCTCCACATACTGATTTTTAAAAGCTGAGAAGTTTATATTGTTATATATAGAAAAAGAAAATGCTACATACAAAATCCAAGTCTTATTTTTGCAAAATCAAACTAGATAATTGCTTCTGCTCATATTCTTAGAGCTCTTCTACAAAATAAAAATCTTTCTCTCAGTTTGGGTGATTTCCAATAGAATACATTTAAATTTTTGAAAATGGTATGTGACAAATTACAAAGTGTTAAAAATAAAAAGTTAAACTACAGTCCATTTTTTTTCAACTGACATACAATCCAGTAATATTTCCCAAGTAGTAGGTTTACCAGTCAGCTCATTGGGTGTGAACATTCCTGCCTCTCCATTCAGTGAAAGAAAGGCTTCATAGAACACTGCCTCTTGCCACTCATAATACATGCACTCAAATAAGCATGTACATACACACACACATCAATCACAATATTCTTATTGGTGATAACCAATTCCAAACCCCTTACACTGGGCTAAGTAGACAGGGTAGCTGGATTTGTAATAACTCTTCAGCCACTGAGATTTAGATGCGTGTTCCCAAAACCAGTTTTATTCTTTTTTTTTTTTTGACTTGACATTAAAAATTCCTTAAAATGATTGCAAAAGCAACTAGAACAAGAAGTTTTTCTCTTTTGAACAAGCACGAAACCACATAAAAGAGAAAATCTGGTAAAAGATTAAGGAAAAAAATACTTTCTTCTCTTATCAAAAGAATACATTTATACTGTCATCATAGACACAAAACAAAAAAGCATGCTCATCCTTTATATATTGATTTATTAAAAAACCGTTTACAAATACACATCTATGAACCAGAAACAATGCTAATGTTAGGGTTACAAAGATCATATATTCAATGACCTTGAATATATTTATTTGAGGAGCTCACACATAATAGGAGAGACAGATCTAGATTCCACTACACATAGGAGAGCTTGATTTGTGCCATATTCAAGGTATGTACAGATCTTGGGGCAACACAGGTAAGACACTCATCAATTTCTTGTGCAGGGGTTGAGGATCAGAATGTATGTCTAGTTGGAAAAAATCTATGCCTGCCTCTTTGATATATTTATTAATTCAAAAACACCTAGATAATGACCAGCTCATGATAAATGCTAGGTGTTCTACAAATATTTACTCAATGAATCCTCATAATGAGCCTATGAAGTAGGGTTTATTACCATCCCCATGTTATGGATTAGGAAACTAAAACAGAAAGAGTAAGTAACTGGCCCAAGGTCATGCAGCAGGTAGATAGTGATAATTCATACCAGCACCAGAAGCTGTTTTTCACTATGATGTTCCAAAATGCCACTGCTATAGAATCAACGGAAGGCACAAATGAGAATTACGTTCATCTTACTTTTCATAGCCATTACATTCCCAAAATCCAACCTTGAAAGTCAGCTCAGACCTCAAATTCTTTAGTAAGCTTATTATCTAAATGGAAAAGTAGTGATCAAACTGTCCATGAAACAGATAATGCTGCCTAATTTGTCTGTTTCAAGGGTAGATTTTTCTTATACACTGCTCTAAGTAGATTTCTCATTTTAGTTAGTACACTTGAGTTTCATATTTTGCTCTATTCCTTGTGGGAATCCCCCCACCTCCTTGCCATCAAGAGGCATGGCTTTCTGAATGTCTATGCCAGCAAATAGTTGCTATGCAAGTACCTAGAAACACATGTCTTTGAAAAACTAATCTTGAATGCAGCCTTTAACTAGCCCGTGTCTATCGGTTTCACAGAATGATTAATCCTAAATATTTATTGTCACAAGACACTGGAAAAAAAGCAAGTTCATCTTATTCTTAGTTCATGTATTATAAAATATATGTATGTATATTTATGTATACATAAAAATTAATATACTTCTAAAATACTTTTGGAAGCCTGAGCTATCATTTTGCTACTCTGTTTTTCATAAATTAGAGAAGCAAGTAGATGATGATGAAAAATTAGTCTTCTACATAGCTGTCTTGTGATGGTCCCTCTAAGATCAATCAATCAAAATGTGACTAAACAATGCATTGAACCTGTATTTATTCTTAAACAAACTTCAATATCTTCTTTTGTTTGTGATGGCTTCCGCTCCTTTCATTTGCTGTCTCCTGCTCACTTATAGACTCCTTTATGTCAAGGGGTGTTGGAGCAAGATTCAATATCCCCAAGGACTCTGAGGCTTTGGACTTCAAAGGCTTTTATCACTCCAGGCTACTATTGCCTTTATAAGGTGTTTGAAAGTGAGGGTTTGGAAAGACTCGAAAATAAACACCAAAGTGTTATTTTCCTTCTAAAAGTGATGTTTAGAAATTTTACACCAAAATATTGAGTTGTACTGCAGATAACAATGAAGGAGGCTTCAAAGAGTAAAGACATTTTCTCATGATAAAACAACAAAAAAGAAACACACACACATAAACACATATATCATTCTTTTCTTGCTCACCAGAAGAGAAGAATGAGCCATGGTAACATAATAGCTCCTTAGGGTGGAAATCTATAAGTAAAGTGACAGTATTTTTCCAAGTGACATATTTCCAGGCATGGGGAGAATTCAGCCCTCTGACCTAGTCATCCAAAGTACTCCGTTCCTAGATTAGCAACTATTCATCTACTCCAAGACTTTGCTCACATTCTCTGCCTCCATAGGGAGTGAGGGATCAGGGCTAGAGATATGTGCTAGGTTAATTAGAGAGTTAGAGGTCAGTAACTGACAAGATAATCAACAGGCTTTGTAGTCTATAATCTGAGAAAAGTGAGTTTGAATTTTAGCTCCACCCCTTATTAATGGGGTAACTTTGGAATGTTACTTGTAGTAGATGCTGCCATGCATCATCCTCCTGGTATGAAGAACTGACTCTATTTCCGAAGCTTCTGGGAATGCTACTTGCAGCTCTCCACCCTCCTCAGGAATTGTTCCAGCTGAAGAGACCCTCCTTACCCAGGGTCACATCCTTATTCCGGAAGACTTCCACCCAATGACCAGTGATAAAGGTCTGGCTCCTCACCCTTCCTCAGGACAACTACAGGGCAATCCCAACTTAGTGAGTCTTGACGGGCCAGCTGCAGACTTCCTCAAGACTTCATCATAACTCAGCTTCTTCATCTGCCCAGTCGTGCTTCCTTTCTGCCCTCTGTCTTTCACTGGTACTGGTCCTAGGAACACTCTCTCATAAACTTCTCTTTGTCTCTGCTTCCCAGGGAATCCAATGTGTGCCATTACTTAATTACTAAGTTTTAATGTGTGTTAAAGTGCAGATTCTGATTCAGTAGGTCTGGAGTGGGCCTGAGAGTCTACATTCCTGACAGGCTTCTAGGTGGTGCCAATGCTGCTGGTCTGCAAAACACATTTTGAGTAGCAAGGATATGAAATATTAAATCAAAAAAGATATATAAACTACTTAGCACAGTGCAAAGGGTTTGCCTGTGTGTGTAATGCTTATTTATTTACACTCTGTCAAATAATTAGAGACAATATATTAAAGTGTACACAGGTAGATTAGACGAACAAATGACCCAGTGAACACGGATATGTGTGGGGCATTTATTTGCGAAACATGCCCTGAAAGAAAATGAAAATGAGGACTTTCATCTTGTTCTGACTCCTGTGGTCCATGTCCCAGCTAAGCAGCCCCCTGTTACTCCTGTTCACGGTATGACTTTGTTCCTCCCTGTCCTCAGTAATTAGGTACTCATTTAATTCTCCTACTTCTAAATTTTTCTTGAGCTCATCCCCTCTTCATCCTCATTTCTGCTGCCTTAATTCAGGTCCTTCTTATCTCCTCAGTATTTCCAGATCCTTGTGATGGGTCTCTGCCACTCTCATCACAAATCTTTCTTCCACAGTCCCCTGAAGTTGATATTTTAAAGCACAAATTTGATCATGTCATTCTCCAACTTAAAAACCTTGAACAGCTTTCCTTGCCCATAAGATAGAATTGACATCTCCTCACATAACACATTAAGGCCTTTTAACACCTGGCTTCTTGTAATCGTACAAATCGAATTTCCCACTCTTCCTCAAACATGCCATGATTTTTCACATTTTGCTGTGAACGTATGTGTCGTTTTCTCTTCCAGGTGCAGGTTCTGCTTTTCTTGACAGTGTGTGTCTTTCAGACATTTTGCAGCCCTGTGCTTCTCTGGCATTCTCCACATGCTTTGTTTTCTTGCACAGTTATCGGGTATTATAACTATTTGTTTATTTGAAAGTTTCCTCCACTACTATGAGCTCCGTAAGGATAAAGACTTTGTCTGTATCATGACAAGTCTCTCCTCATACTTTGTTGACTTATTCATGATTGTTCTCCCATGTATAACACAAGCCCTGACACATAGTAGATCATCAAAAAGAACTGTTGAATGAACAAAATAGAGAATCTGTTTAAAGATAAAGTCCAAATCGGGCGCCTGGGTGGCTCAGTCGTTAAGCGTCTGCCTTTGGCTCAGGTCATGATTCCAGGGTCCTGGGATCAATCCCCACATCGGGCTCCCTGCTCGGCAGGAAGCCTGCTTCTCCCTCTCCCACTCCCCCTGCTTGTGTTCCCTCTCTCGCTATCTCTCTCTCTGTTGAAAAATAAATAAAATCTTGAAAAAAAAAAAAAACCTCTTCAAAAAAAAAAAAAGGATAAAGTCCAAATCATGATTTAAAACCTTTCTTATGCATTTGAAATGTAAGAATCAGCATGTCAACATATGCTGTTTTGGTGGTGATCTTTATCTATTATTTATTTATTCTTCTGCAGCTTTGAGATTGTTGTGTTGAGATGTAATTCACATACCATAAAATTCACTCATTTAAAATATACAATTCAGTGGCTTTTAGAATACTCCCCACAGTCTAATTTTAGAATATTTCCATTATCTCCAGAAGAAGCCCTGAAGCCATTAGCAATCACTCCCATGCCCCCTTCCCCCCAACCTCCAACAACCCTAACCTACTTTCTGTCTCTATAGATTTGCCTAGTCTGGACATTTCATATACATAGAATCACACAACAGATGGTTTTTTGTAACTGGCATCTTTCACCGCATATATTTTCAAGGCTCATCCATTTTGTAGCATATATTTGCATTTATTGCAAAATAATATTGCAACCTGTGGATATACCACATTTTGTTTATCCATTCATCAATCGATAGGCATTTCGGTTGTTTCCATTTTTTGGCTGTTATGAGTAATACTGCTTTGAACATTTATGTTTTTGTGTAGACATATATTGCATTCTTGAGTATATGCTGAGAGATTGCTGGGTCATATGGAAACTCTTTGTTTAACGTTTTGAGGTACTAGCAAACTTTTTCAAAGTGGCTATACAATTTTAAATCCCTGCTAGCAGTGTATGAGGATTGGATTTCTCCACATTCTTGCCAATGCTTGTTATTGTTGTAGTTGCTTTTAAAATTAGTTTTACAGTGTTGTGGTTTTTACAACTTTCAATGTCTTGTGAAATTTTCTCAACTAATCCTGAGTTTTTGCAATGTTATCAAGTCTATAGGGAAGTTAAAGTTGTTGGTATACCTGGATATGTCAAAAAACAGAATAGAAACGGTTGACTTGGACATTTCTGGATGTGAAGCCCTTGAGGACCTCTTACTGTCATCCAATATGTTGCAACAGTTGCCTGACTCTATAGGTGAGAATATTCTGTTATGTCATGAATGTTTATATGAAATGTATCATTTTCTTTTTTGGCATAGTCCTAGTTTATCAGCAGATATAGGGAATATACTGTTAATCTGACTGATACTAATAAATTACCAAGTTCCTTATTGGTAAAATACTATTTTTACATTTTGAATATCTTAAAATGAAATGGTAATAGTAGTTATCAAATTCAAGAAGGCTCTCCTATTAAAATCTTACCAAAGTGATATTTTTTAAATGAAGATCTTTTAAGTTGTAAAATGTTATTGTAAAAATTATATTTATTAGATTTAGAATAATTGATAACCATGTATATCTCCTTTTATCACCATAGAATTAGCTTCTATCCACAGTGTTGCCATATTCTATTTTCAATACTATTATAACACTACTATAATCTAGAAATAACATAAAGATGTATAATAAATATAAAATCTCTTTGTGGTTCTATTATTAAAAACAAATACATTGTCTTTTATATGCTGTTAAGATTCATGACAGCAGAGAATTTGTCTTTTAGTATATGTCAAGCACCCAATCCATTTTTGTTATACATTTTTATATGCGTAAAATAACTAAAGTCTCCTTCTAATTTAATAATGAGCAACCTTTTTATATAGATATCTTACTATTATTTATGAGAGGACTCAGGAGGGTAATCAGCCAATTATTTAACTTTGGAGATTAGTTTTTAACATGCTTTGAATTTGATGTGTCATATATTCTGGAACTTATTAAAACCTCTGAAAACTAAGTTATAACCTAGGTACACTGATTGAAAGGAAGCTAGAAGATAAGCCAGTATTTCAAATCTTTCTTCAATATTTTATTGCTTCCATTTTCACCATTCTTTCAGGCTAATAGGCTAGGTTTAATTTCTTTCTAGGTTGATAATTTTTTTTATGTAGCCACATACTTTATAACAATATTTTTCCAGCTCATTCTATTGTAAGACTTATCTAGGAGCTTTATGAACACTTACACATTTCCAGGCACTTTCTCTGAAAATTCTGATTCTGTACATTGAATCAGTACGTTTGTTCCTTACTGCCTCCTCAGGCCCTCTGATTTGTTTTATTAAACATAAACATGTATGTTATATGAAACATATGATCAGATAAGTCTAGAAAATACTGTTTTATTTTGTAGAAGGTGAGGAAGTATAATGGTTAAAAAGAGCATCCTTGGATTAAGATGACAGAGATGATCATCTGGTCAAGATAACCCTCAAGATACATGCCTTAAAATCCCACTCAATCACCACTCCATATCTCTTCAAAGACATAATGAAAATAGAAAAATGACTTATATTTGAAAAACATATTTTTGTTCCTTACTGCCTCCTCAGTACCAAGAACTGTGCCTAGTTTATAATAAGGACTCCTTAAATATTTAGCAAATAAAATAATTTAACCATGCTGAAAAAGACTGAACATCTACCTGAACCTGAGCTAGAATGGAAATATTGCAATGACCCCACGCCTGATGGGCTCCAGACCACAAACAGCAGCGGTAGCTGTAAGTTCCATTTCTGCAGTGGAAAAAAGAAAAAAAAAAGTACCTTAAGCATAACAGGAGAATCCACAGGAGATTGAGGCAGCAACTCCTTTTCTGCGAAGAGAGCCTGAAACAATCTACAACTAGTATGTGGAGCTAGCATTGGAGAGAACAAATATAGATGCACTGCTGAAAACTGTGCAAGTCACAGCTAGTTTGGACTGGATCTGCACTATCCACATGGGATGAGAGCTCCATGTTGCTAATAGGAGGTCTGGTTCTGAACTCCAGAAACCTGGGGTCATGGGTAGGTAACCATAAAACTGCCAGACAGGGATGGGTGAGCATAGATATGGAGAAAATATTCACCCTCACAAATGAGCATGCAAACAGAAATCTTACAGGAAAACTAATGTTGTAACAACAACAAAAAACTCAAATAGGAAAATTTACCCAGGAAAAAACAAAGTCATCCAGCAATGTAAAAAATGATTTTTATGTATGTGTAGCTCCTCAATTACACAAAACTTAAAATAACACTCATAAAAATAATAACTTGTAAAACAAAAACAAGAACTATGTCTAAGAATAGGTGGTTATAAAAAAAAAGAAACAATTAGAAATCCTGGAAATGAAAATGGCACATAGTGAAATAAAAGACAATATAATTATTTGTTTAAAATATCTTCCTTTAAGAAAGCAGATGGGGAAATTAGCCTTCTGGTCTGGGGAAGACAACATGGATGGGTGATAGAAAACATCAGATTCGGTACTTGGCCGGCATAAAGCTGACTGGGATAGAGAGGAGGGTACTATGTATTTAACACCTTCATTAAGAATCTGAAAGCCTTTCAAATTAGGAAAGTAACTTTGTTATAGTAGCTTACGCCGTCTCAGACTATATCTTTGGACCCTGTCGACCTTTCAGAGAAAATTACATTTATGCATCTGCAGAGTTGCCAGAGTCCCTGATTATACATATGGAATGGCTGACTTTGCTCCAAATATTCCCCTCTTGGTCAAGAGAAGGATCTGGGACAGGAGACTGAGAGCTTTATTCTAAAGCCCTAAAAGAATTCATTGATTCTGTTTGGATGGGAAATTGTATCTTATCTTCTTTATTGGGACATCATTGGACTACCAACATTTAAAAGAACAACCCTTTGGTTTTAGTCCCTAACATGCCTCAAGACTTTTCACCACTACTTTCAGACTTTGGTACTGTGATTCTCTTAAAGGCTACCTTTCAACCTGGCTTCATGGTGTTTGCACAGCGATCTGTGACCCAGCGCAAAACTTCTTATGCCCCACTCAAGTGACACTGAGACTGTCAACCCTCCTCTAGCTCCACTGGTAGGCAGGTGCAGTAGTTTGATAAGGGCTACCAAGTCATACAAAATTTAGCTGTAATGCATCACGCCCTGTTTTCTTTTCACAACTGATGAACAAGCTTTTTTATATTTCCAAGGTTGATATTTCTTACATACACACCAGAGAAGCTGAAGTGATTCGGTCACCCCTTAAACATAGGTGAATATGGCAGTGGGTAAGCAAACCTCAGAGATAAATGACCCCGGTGAGAACTGTCCTCTTTCCCAGGTGCTACTCTTTTCAGCACGGTATCTTCGGGACACAAGCTGATGTATTAAAGCTCCGATATTTTGTAGATATTTTCTCACAGCAGTCTGACAGTGAGACCCTTTCTAGCCACTAGAGTAGAGATTCTGAGTGCTTCTCCAGAATATGTAACTGAGCATACTGAAATTTAAAGTGCAATAATCGCTTTTTATTTCAGATCTATTCTGATTTACTCTATGCCTTTAAGGAGTCCTCAGAATACTTGAGGTGCGTGGGCATGACCCACAGCAGTGCTTCTCAAAGCATATTCACAAAACTCTAGCTGTACAAGGTACGCTGCACACTCACACACATTCCGCAATAACTTTGCAGAGTCACGTTGCTACATTAATATATTACAAGGTCCTAGAAAAACTTCATTAATGAAATATGTTTAATGTTGTTTAATTTAGCATTTCCCAAACACATTTGACCATGGAACCCACTATATCCATGAGAACAAGTTTTCTGCAAAAAAAAAAAAAAAAAATGTAGCCTACAGTATATATGCATATTTCCAATGTAAAACCAAAATTAACCACGCTTTGCCCTTGGACTTTGGCTATTTAAGCCATACTGATACTACATTGTGGCTGGATAAAGGAATCTGTTCTTCAATCACTCTGTGGTTATTACTCATTAAAACCCTGGGAATAATGCAGGCAGTAAGTGTATGGAAGGTGTAAATCTGAGAGGGAAATATAAAAAGTTGAAACTATTCTTGGCCAGTTCTACTCGGTATATTAAAATTGCAATTTTTGTGCTTTCTGCTGATCCAAGTCAAGGATTTATGGTAACAAAAAAGAGTATGAGGTCATATGTTGTAATTTTTCAAGTCCATAATTATAACCACTGTACCACAATACCTCAGTACCCATTCATTGATTATTAGGCTTACTTCAGATTTGGGTTTTGTTGTTGTTGTTGTTGTTTTTACCTTTTTAAAATTTTATTATGTTATGTTAATCATGTGCTTAGGAGTTAATTAAATATTAAATCATAGCTGGCTTAAAAATTTTCATCTGGTCCATTTGCGGTATACTAGATAAGGGAAATGTGGTAGTGTTGCTGTCAACTTAGCTTTCTATGGAGCCCTGTGTTTTGTTTATTTGTCTGTGTTGATGTACCCGAACTCCCACTGATGCAAGTAAAGTTTTTACAACTGGACAGTCAAGACTAGACTACATACAAACATATTTGTAGGTTTATATAAGCAGAGTGTAGCCAATTGGCATGACAGTCATCACAAGTGATTCTTTTTCTTTCATATTGTATTTCCTACCAGAGATCTGTTCTTATGTATTAATAAACCTTCTTCTCTGTTTTAGGACTGTTGAAAAAACTAACTACTCTAAAAGTAGATGACAATCAACTTACAATGCTACCCAACACAATCGGAAAGTAAGTGCCAAAGTTTCATATCTGTCAGCCCCTCTGAGCCAGAAACAAAAGGATATGTTGAATTTTTTTACTTCAAAACATTTTCTATCTTGATTTAGTTTTATATCTGAACATTGCATTGACACACTACATAATATCATGTGAAATAACTATGATTCTTTCATAAGCAAAGCAATTACCCGGATCATTAGTTATGTTATTGCCTATAATTTTCCAGATACTATTAATTTGATATTTTTGACTGCATAGCAGCTTGACATTCACTTGAATGTGTCTTATGAAATCAAACCAATTTGTATAAAGCTCTGTAGTTTGTAAATGTTACCATTACACTCTAAGTGATTTACACATTATTTTTAGTAATTGTTATTTATAGTAGCAGTACTATATAATAGTACTATAAATATTATTTATAAAAACAAAATTATTTGCCTTTGAAAGTATGAAAAAGATTCATCAAAGATAAATGGGCCTATTCAGTTCAAGGTTGATTACTGGTTTACAGGGATAAATTTTAAGAACTTATCATAAAAGCTCATGTTCTTTTATATATATATAAATGCCATTATCTTCCTTTCATTATTGTTTCAGAGAAAATAAAAAGGAAGTGTTAGAGGAATGAACTAAAACAAAAGAAAACAAAAAACAAAAAAACTGGTGAAAAAACTAAGAAACAGAAAGAAGCCAATGGGAAGTGTATGGGAAATCTCTATACCTTCTCAATTTTGCTGTGAACCTAAGACAACTCTAAAAAAAATAGGCTTTAAGAAAAAGATGACTGACAAACTGGTTATTTAAACTTGGGTTTTGGGCAGACATTTTGTCGAAAATGAACAAAGTGAGCTTATCGCTTCAAGGAAAACAACTAACAGTATTTGTTGCTGACAGTAAAATTTGAGCTCTCAAGCAAAGATTGGAATTTTGGAAAATTCCTATATGCCACTGTGACCTTGACAACTTCCCAATCCTTACAGGCTTTTCTGATAAGACTAGTGTGATATAAATTAATGTAATTTGTTGATAATACGTTATGAAATGTGTCAACATCTGGAAAATCTGTATAACTCAGTGAAGCAGTATATCCAAATAACCAATGCATGAATTACAAAATCAGACATGGGTATAAGACCCATTCAGAATGCAAAATAGACCAGTTGATTTTATTTTATTTTTTTTTAAGATTTTATTTTTTTATTTGAGAGAGAGAGAATGAGAGATAGCACGAGAGGGAAGAGGGTCAGAGGGAGAAGCAGACTCCCTGCTGAGCAGGGAGCCCGATGTGGGACTCGATCCCGGGACTCCAGGATCATGACCTGAACCGAAGGCAGTCGCTTAACCAACTGAGCCACCCAGGCACCCTAGACCAGTTGATTTTAATGTATTGGTATGAAGAATAAGAAAAGTTCATTGATACAATTTCAGACTCTACATTGCAGTTATCCCCTAAAAAAATGCCACTTGTTGAGTTTTGGTGTAGTATCAAAGAAAAATCATAATGATCCAAAAGGACTATTGAAATATTCCTCTCTTTTCCAACAACATATCTATGTGAGGCTGGATATATATAATTGTTGCTATATATATAATTGTTATATATAATTCAGTCAAAACAATACATCACAACAGATTGAATGCACAAGCAGATATGAGATCTAGTACCATCTATTAAGCCAAATATTGAAGAGATTTGCAAAAATAAAAACAATGTCACTTTCTTCACTAAATGTTTTTGTTTAGAAAAATATAGTTACTTTGAATAAAAATGTTATTTAACATGTTATAGGTTTACTATTATTATTTAACAGGTAGTAATTATTTTTAAAACTCCTATTTTAATCTATAATATAAAAGATACCAATAGATATATAAACACATATTATAACATATATACACAATATAAACACATGTTCTTTAGAGTTACTGATGATTTTTAAGAGTGTCAACAGTCCTAAGATCCACAAGTTTGAAGATATCTGTTCTATATCACATCATGTTTTTTTTAAAGATTTTATTTATTTATTTGAGAGAGAGAGAATGAGATAGAGAGAGAGAGCATGAGAGGGTCAGAGGGAGAAGCAGACTCCCTGCTGAGCAGGGAGCCCAATGCGGGACTCGATCCCGGGACTCCAGGATCATGACCTGAGCCGAAGGCAGTTGCTTAACCAACTGAGCCACCCAGGCACCCCTCACATCATGTTTTGTACAATAAAATTACAAGAACCATTGTCTAACTTATGTTCTCACTTCAAGATAGCACCTGCATACAAATGTTTTGAATTTGCATGTATGGCAAAAAATAAACTAAATATCTAAAATTTTATAATATACCATAATAAGCAATCTATATGAGGTAAAAATAACAATAACAATAACAATGATAGCTTTTTTTTTCTTAGGGAATTCAGAATTGATAGATCAGAGGTTTAGTGCAAGGCCTAGAGGTGAAATTTGATTATGATCTTATTTAATGGCACCCTAGGGCACATGCAGAAAGTGTTTTGTAAACAGGAGAATAGTCTGCATTTATTAGGAAACATGCTACCTAGGACTCTGGACACCAAAATCCTAGAAATGTTAAGACCAGCTGTAGTGATATTCTCATTCTGCACTTAGAATATTTCAATATGTTAGAATTTTCTTAGATCATTTTTAGTAATCCAACTATTAAAAACTGCTAGAAGACTTAATTTTTGAACATTTTTCACAGTTCAAATGGATTCCATGATTTTTGTGCGAAATGATTTGTAAAATTGATTATTTTTGTTCTCAGACCTTAATTTGTACCTAGAATTTCTAGCCACTCTACAAATTGAATGTACAATGAAAAATAATAATAAATAACTTTTTTTCCCCGCATTCTGCCAAATACCATGTTTGGTGCTTTACACACATTCCTATTGAGTTAAAGCCCCAATAAACAGTATTCTATGTGTATGATTATCTCCCTCTCCCTATCAACAGTTACAGAGACTGAGGCTGAGAGAAGTCAACAGATTTCAAGCCTAAGCTGTTAATTGACCTATGATGCCTCTTAATATATATGATAGTTAAGTCACACATTTTGTAATATTGTAATTTAATGGGTCCCACTGCTCTAGAGGCAAAGGATCTTCCAGAGGAAGAGAAACTGCATACTAAATCTTCTCTTTCTTAGCTTCATATCCTTGGGCAAAAGCAATAAAAACTCAAAAATCTGAATGGAAATTTTTAAAAGTCATTCCCTTATAAAGTATGGTCAAACAAAAAGACTGTTGGACTGGGAATCAGGAAATTTAAGTAACTAAGCAAAGCTGGGTAAGTCCCTTCTTCTCATTGGGCCTCAAATTCCTGGGGGATAGTGCAAGGAGCACTGGCTTTGGAGTCGAACAACATGGGTGTGAACCATGGCTATGCCACCCACTGTGTGTTATCAAACCTCTCTGTTGGCTTAGTTTCCTCATTTATAGTATCTACCTACATTTAAAATTCTCTAGTTCTTTGATTCAGATGTTTAGCCTATATGATGTCAATACCCTAGATGGCAAGTTCCAGTAGTCTACTTGCTAGACTGTCATAACAAGAAAATACATGAAGTTTATTCTAGGTACCCGAATGCTAAGAAATATTTTTCCCTCTGTTTCCTAATCATGGAAGGATACATAAGAAACTAGAAATGTACACGGCTTTAGGGAGGGGAATGTGGGGGCTGGTGAATAGAATAAACAGGGAGACTTGCTTTTATCATATACTCTCTGTAATTTTTGAATTTTCTATTATGTAATGTTACACTAGTCAAAAGATTAAAGACAAAACACGGACACACATAGACACACAGACACAACCACACATGCATGTGCTCATGTGCACACACATACATACACACACACCTTTCCGTAGATAAAACCCAAATTCCTTTACACAATATTTAAATTTTTCCATTGTCTCATCTAAACCAGTGGTTCTCAGCATGCGGTTGTCTGATCAGCAGCATCAGCTTCAACTGGGAACTTGTTGGCAATGCACATTCTGAGACTACCCCGATCTACTGAATGAGGGAAAACCCCGAACAACTGAATGAGAAACTTTGGGCATTGGGCTGGTAATCTCTGTGTAAACAAGCCCTTGAGGGGATTCTGATGCATGCTAAAGTTTGAGAACAACTATCTAGATTCAGCTTTCAGCTCTCAGCTATTTCTATGAGCTGTTTCGTTTTGTTTTAGGTTCCACATACAAGTGAGATCATACAGTATTTGTCTTTCTCTGGTGACCAATTTCACTTATTTTTCTCTATCTTTTGAAAGCCAGTGATAATCTGAGTAAATGTGATATAACTGTTTTTGTCAAGGAGGATCCTGTATTAAAATACCTTAAGTGATTCCACAGGATTGCCATCAACAAAGTCAACTGGAATGTTATGAGTTTAAATCTTTTAAATTTCAGAGATCATTGAAGAGGGTATATTTTGCATCTAATAGCTTTCTCTATAACCCAGACATGTAAAATTCTTCCAGACTATAAATTATTAATTCAGTACAGCCCAAAGTGCAGTCAAAATGTTGTCTTTTTCAGTGCAGGAAGTTCTCACTTTGCACAGGGGTGGAGGACTGTGAAAACAACCATTCAAGCTGAAACCATGCAACAGCCTTAATAATCAATGACGGAGGGGCGCCTGGGTGGCTCAGTCGGTTAGGTGTCTGCCATGGAGCCCCCCATGGGTTGGGAGCCTGTTTCACCCTCTCCCCCTCCTTCTGCCACTCCCCCTGCTTGTGCTCTCTCTCTGTCAAATAAATAAATATTACAATCTTTTTTTTTTTTTAAAGATTTTATTTATTTATTTGAGAGAGAGAGAATGAGAAATAGAGAGCACGAGAGGGAAGAGGGTCAGAGGGAGAAGCAGACTCCCTGCTGAGCAGGGAGCCCGATGCGGGACTCGATCCCGGGACTCCAGGATCATGACCTGAGCCGAAGGCAGTCGCTTAACCAACTGAGCCACCCAGGCGCCCAATAAATATTACAATCTTTAAAAAAATAATCAATAAGGGAAAACTATGATAGTTCTGCCTGAAGGTCTTTAAAACCTTTTTTAAAACATTAAATACTATTATGGTTTTTTATAAGTGTATAGGGAAATGGAAAAATAGTAAAACTATTATTCATCTAGTTCACTGTCTTTGTAAACAGAAAGAACATCAAGAATTAAAGTGGGCTTTTTGTAAAAAAAAGTTATCAAGATTAGTTTGAACAGTACTTGCCTTCTTTTCATCATGGTAAATCATAATTCAGAGTGAACCTCTTTCCTATGCATCAGTGAATTGTATTTTTAAGCTTAAATAGGCTTCCCAACTTCTATCCTTTGTGCTTTCAGTGTCATGAGACATTCCTGAGAGTCCCTTTTTGTTTTTTTAGATATTATTTATTTATTGGACAGAGAGAGAGAGAGAGCACAAGTAGGGGAAGCGGCAGGCAGAGGGAGAGGGAAAGCAGGCTCCCCGCTGAGTCAGGAGCCCCATATGTGGCTCAATCCCACGTCCCTGGGATCATGACCTAAGCAGAAGGCAGACGCTTAACCTACTGAGCCACCCAGGTGCCACCCTGAGAGTTCCTTTAATGTGAAGTTTATTACCAGTGTCACTTCCTCTAAGACATCTTCATCCTTTGCATTACAACCACTTCCCTCATTTATGTCAATAAGCTTGCCACTAAGTTCCTCTGGCAGCGTATGAAGGGTCCCGTGAAGAGTGGCAGGCAACATCCCCACAGTCAGCTAGTTCTTCTGTAGCTCTAGTTATGTTTGTCCAGGCCCTGCAAAGTTGTTTGCACTGTGTGGTGTAAGTTTCTACTGTAATGCACGCATATCACTTGCTGTGACTTCCTGCCATGATGCTTGCAAATTTTCATTTGTACGCTTTATGTCATATTTCTTCCAAAACTCAGCTAAAGAAATTGTATGATCTCCAGTTGTAGCATTGATAGCCTATTCAAAAGTCTGTGTAAGATTGGCTTTCAAAGTTGAAATAACTCCTTGGTCCGTTGGCAGGGTTAATGAAGTTGTCCTTGGTGATAAAAAGCAAGTTTTCACATTTTCATTTAAATCATCAAGAGAATTAGGGAGACCAAGAACATTTTCCAATAGTAATAGTGCTAGAAATATTAAATTATTATACCTATAATATCTCTCTACTGATTGACAAGAAGGCAAAACAACTACATGAGGTACTGTTTGTGGTTTGAACGGAATGACAGATGTTTAGGGACAAATCGCTGACAGCCTTAGAAAGAAGGAATGTGACAGTTGCTGATCATGATGTGCATCTGCTATTTACACTGTGATTTGTGGGCCCCAGAGTTAAGAGTGTAATCTATGTTTTATGCAGTTACTCACAGTTAATATACAGAAGTTTGAGCCTTGGTGATGGAGGGATAATGTTATTTAATGAAACCATGATGACTGAAATGTGTTCATATCAGAACAATGCAAAGTAAGGGCTGCTTTACTGTTACTCAAGTTTAACCTCAAAACATGTTTTTATTTTAAAGAATGTTTTATAAAAGAAAGGAAAAATGAGAAACCTCCATTATATTTGAACTGTTTAAGTCTTTGACTTCTACCTCTGAACATGCATCTGAAATTTTTATTTTTAAAAGTCTCCAGTTGTTTTATGACCACTTGCTGAGTACATTACCCTAAACCATTGACAGATGGTTTATTCAATTCTATCAAATTTATTAAGTACATTATATACGTAAGGCAGTGGGCTAGACATTTTTTTTAGAAACAAACTGTTACTGGGTTTCACACATACATTGATGCCTGCCCTCACCAACACCACACACACACACACACACACACACACACACACACACACACACGTACACACACGCACACACAGCCATACGTACCCAGCACCCTGCGACATAACCACCCCTGCATATGGGGGCCTCAAAGGATTTAGAAATGAATTTATCAGGGTTCACTAATACAAAGAGAAAAATTTCCTGAGCATGTATTTTATGGCAGGTCCTGGGCTAAATTCTTAACCATATTTCATAAAATACTCAGAGCAACTGGATGCAGCCAGAATTATTAGTATTCTCTTTGCAAATGTAAAGAAACTAAGGCTCAGAGAAAAAGTTATATGCCTTGTCTATGTAAAAGGAGAATTGTTCACTAAAACAGCATTTGCTTACGAGATATTATTCAAAGCTGAATGCCGTGTTTCACTGCATCTGGTTCTAACCAGTTGAAGCCGATAAGGACCATGAACCATGAGTTACCTTAGTCAGGGTCAGACTCGACCTACCAAATTATTCTTTCCTGACCCATGGTTAACGGGACTTGATTTACTTAACTGTACACAGACTTGTGAACTCATTCCACCCTCTCCATAATGCAAATATTTAATCTTTAATGGACGTATTCCACTGGGACCACCCCCTCTTGGCACTGACTCTTCCCCGTCGGAGCACTACTCAGTGAATTTCTTCCCTGGTATGTTCCTTTGCCTGGCAGGTAGACAAAATCAGCTTTGGTTTTCGAGCTGTAGTCGTTGTTTTGTTTGATACCCAAGATAACACATCTATCTAGTAAGTGACATAGCTGAAGCACAAATGCATTCTAACTGACTTAAAACCTATATGCTTAATTTCTGTGTTTACCCATTAACTAAATGATGGGAGTAAATTGCATTCCAGCCAACTAGTTCCAAGACGTAAAAAAAGGAAGCTGATTCGACAGCTCTAACTCCCACTAACTCACACTTGGGGGTTCCTTCTTATTACAGTAATAATGATGATGTGAATGGTAATAACAGTGTAATAATATTAACAACAACATCAACGACAACTTAACTACAGATAGTGCTCCCTCAGTGACAGGCCGTCTTTCTTTGCCAGCTACCTCAAACCAGATATTGAAATGTCTTATTCCCTGGTGAAAACATGAATGTGCATTTATACAATTTCTGGTTGTAAGTCTGGGTTAAAACTGGCTATACATGGAGTAGTAAGGATTGTGACAAACTACAGAACTGTGTTCATGCGAAGGCAGCACCCATTACTCTGTTTCTGTTGCTTGTCATGGAAGAATCACAGCCCGGGAGTGCCAGATTTCCCTCTTTCAAGAGGCACAAAAGCCTAGGTCATTATGTAGAGTTTACCACGTTTTAACATACTATGTAGGGGTGCCCGGGTGGTTCAGTCAGTTAAGCGTCTGACCCTTGGTTTCAGCTCAGGTCATGATCTCGGGGTCGTGAGATTGAGCCCTGCATCGGGCTCTTCACTCAGTGGACAGTCGACTTGAGATTCGCGCCATCTGCTCCTCCCCACTGCTCTCTCTCCCTCTAAAATGAATAAATCAGTCTTTAAAAAAATAAACTAAAATACTATGTAAACCAAACCAAACATATCTGCAGGCTGAAATGAGCCCTGTCCATAGCCTCTGCTACAGATGCCCTAAGAGGCAAGAAAATACAGAGGAGGCATACTGTGTGCAGCTTTCCTACTTGGTGTGGCCTCGGGCAAGTTATTTAGCCTCTGAAGGCCTCAATTTCCTTATCTGTAAAATGGGTTTAAAAATAATAACTATCTTATAGAGTTGTCATAAGGTAAAGATTAGTTATTTCTATCTTTAAAATGCTTAGTAAAATGCCTAGACTGTAATGGTTTGTTGTTAATGTTTTGCCCCCTTTATCTTCCCTCTGTGGACCTGCCCTCCACTTACCTCTGCCATGACAGTTACGTGCATCCATTCCAAAGATATGCATTAGGAACACCAGGCTATAAATGGCACTTTAGTTGTATAAAAACAAACAAAACCTTGTGTCATTATTCAATGGCTCAGTTAAATGGCAGGGGAATTTAGAAAGGGAAAAAATAAGCCATATTTATTTTACTAAATTGAACCACTCATTAAATGGTATTGAACCACTTGGCTGAACTGATAAAATAATTTATATGATACTGTTGGCACTAGATGAATAAGGTTTTTTGTTCAGTGAATTTGGATATGTGGCTTTTTAAAAGCTCTTTCTCCATTTTGCCTTTTAATATGTCTAACTAATGTATTTAACTTTTCAGTTTATCTTTATTGGAAGAATTTGACTGCAGCTGTAATGAACTGGAGTCTCTACCTTCTACTATTGGCTACCTTCATAGTCTTCGAACATTAGCAGTCGATGAGAATTTCCTTCCAGAATTACCCCGAGAAGTGAGGAATAAACTTGTTTCTGTTAATTAACTTTTAATGAATGTGTTTTGGGATTAAGTCTTAACAGGTGCAATGCAACACAGATTCGTGAGTTGAGCTGTCAATGTATATAGGAAACATCTGTATATGTATGTGTTAATTATTCTTTTTTAAATAATAAGGGATAAGTTCTTTGACCCAGAAAATCCATTAGACTTAAACATCACTTGCAAAGAAAAGTAATAAAATATTGTAAGTTAATCAATGCTAAGGAATACAATTTTAAATAATTTAATTTAAATATTTTGCTTTTATGAACAGTAATAAGTAACATTCTGGGATAATTACATTTCCATTTCTGAAGTGAAAGATTTTTAATGTAAATAACTTTTTTTAAAGTATCATGTGGTGTGATAATATTATTTTTATTTTAGAATTCACCAAAAGGTTCTGTTAGTTTTTATTTCTAAGTGGAATTTTTATTTATTGTCAAGAAAAAAATGTGAAGTATATTTTCAATTTAGCATTTTCTATTAAACATTTCCATAATGAAGGAACAATAGTCAATATGTCATTATTTTAGAGCCAAAAGTTATGAATAAACATGACAAGTATCATTGTAACATGAAATAAAACTAACTTGGCTATGGAAATGTCAACAATATTTTATCTTTTGTGTGTGAGTGATCTATTAGAAACATAAATATATTAGTACTCACTTGGATGGACTGTAAAAACAATGTTATTTATGAAAACAATGAAGCTAATGAGCATTCTAATAATAAAATTATAAAGAAAATTCTTCCTAATATGCAAAAGAATATGTGATATATGTTGTCTTAACATCTAAAGGAATATATATATAATATATACACATATTTTAAAGAGAGATTATAAAAAATAAAGCAGTAGACATTAAGAGAGTCTTAAAAGTAATAAGGAAATCTGTAAATTAAGTTATTTTAATATTAAAAATTAATATAAAAATAGTTTACTGTGTATTTCTTTACTTACTTTTTTTGTTACCCATAGATTGGAAGCTGTAAGAATGTAACAGTTATGTCTCTACGTTCCAATAAACTGGAATTTCTTCCTGAAGAGATTGGACAGATGCAGAAGCTAAGAGTCTTAAATTTGAGTGACAACAGGTATTTCTGCAACATTTCACAATCACATATTAGTTATTGACTGAAAGCAAATTATTGTTTCTTGTTAATTATTTTAAAAACATTTTCTGTGTCTTATGAAGTATATAGAATGCAGATCAATGTTTTATTGAGAAAATGGCAGAAGCTAAATTATTTCTAAACTGATATTTCTAAATTTTATTATTTGATTAAATTCAGATCATATATTATGTTGTATATTTAAATTATATAAAACTTATACACCCAAATGTATATACCAAAACCCTTCTATATGGAGAAAGCATAATATTATGAAGACCTGAAAAAATTATAATAAAAAGCTACAAAATGTACTAATTAAAATCATGTATATAAGTATGTATGTATGTATGTATGCATATATATATATGTTTTCATGAACACATTTATGTCTCCAGTAAATTAACTGGGCAATGAGTGTATTGTCAACACCACCAGAATGCTGGTAAGAATATTGCCAATTAGTTAATACTCAAAAGTCATAAAGTTTGTACATTATTGTAAGGACAACCAAATGGTTATTTAGTCATGTTCAGAGCAGGACAAAAAAAAAAAAAAAGAAAGAAAAGATAGGTGCTCTTCTTGTGACAAAGGTGTTATAGTGGTGGATAGGCAAAAAGAAAAAGCGAAATGAATTCAGCCTTGTTTCCACAATTGTTCTCAAATAGGAAAGGGTAAAAATAAATATTGACTGAAGAGAACTGCTAAGTAGACAAAGTGATTACAGAATAGAATGTATGAACTCTCTTTTCAATAAGTTTCAGTCAGACAAATGATAGAACAAGAAACTGAGAGACCGAAACAAAACTGTCAAAGATGACTTTTATGGAATCATTAAGAATATTCAGATCTGTAAGTTTCAAGATAAGTGTATGAGTTCTCGTTTGCTTAAGACAAATCATAATAATAATGTGGTTTTCAAAGACTATTCACTTAGTAATTCAATAATATTCCCACGTAAGAAAATAAAACATTTTATTAAAAGGTTTGGGATTTCGTTTTTAAAATCAAGATGACAAGGAAGCTTCACAGCTTGGTACAAGAATAAGTCATATCAAACCAACCTCATCTCCTGTTTTTCTGGGTCACCAGACAGGAAAATGAGGGAAATGTGTTGAATGTTGCTTACTTTCAGCAAAATATTTTTCAAAATGTTCTAATTAATATTCTTATGAATAAGATTAGGAAATATGGTCATGGAGATATCATAAGAAGATGGATTCTCAGTAGATTCCATTACAATCCCCAACAGAACTAAACTCCATTACTGTTAAGTTGGTGGGAGGTTTTCATGATGAGTTATAGAAGTCTCTTAAATTCTTCGTCCACTCAACTTTTATTCATTAATAATCTGCATGATGATATAGAAAATATGCTTATCAAATATTTAAAATGAGCCATAATTAGAAGTACTCCTAGTGAAGTTATTTTTGACTATTTTTATTGAAGTACAATTAACATATAGTGTTACATTAGTATCAGGTATACAATATATTGATTCAGTAATTCCATACATTACTCAGTGCTCATCACTATAAGTGTACTCTTAATCTCCTTTATGTATTTCACCCATACTCTCACCCACCTCTCCTCCGGCAGCCACAAGTTTGTTCTCTGTATTTAAAGGTCTTTTTGTTTGTTTGTTTCTTTTTTCCTTTGTTTTGTTTCTTAAATTCCACATATGTGTGAAATCATATGGTATTTGTCTTTATTTGTCTAACTTTTTTCACTTAACATTATGCCCTCTAGGTCCATCCTTGTGGGACCTGGCAAATGTCAAGATCTCATTCTTTTTGTGGCTGAGTAATATTCCATTATACACACACACACACACACACACACACACACATATCCATATATATATATATATACACATCTTCTTTATCCATTAATCTACAGATAGACCCTTGGGTTGTTTCCATATCCTGGTTATTGTAAATAAGGCTACAATAACCAAAGGGGTACATGTATCTTTTTTAATTAGAGTTTTAATTTTCTTTGGGTAGATACCCAGTAGTAGAATTACTGGATCATACAGTATGTCTATTTTTAATTTTTTTTTAAGATTTTTTTAAATTTATTTATTTGAGAGAGAGAGCATGAGAGGGGGGAGGGTCAAAGGGAGAAGCAGACTCCCTGCCGAGCAGGGAGCCCAATGCGGGACTTGATCCCAGGACTCCAGGATCATGACCCGAGCCGAAGGCAGTCACCCAACCAATTGAGCCACTCAGGTGCCCCTCTATTTTTAATTTTTTAAGGAAACTTCATACTGTTTTCCACAGTGGCTGCACCAGTTTGCATTCCCACCAACAATGCAGCAAGGTTCCTTTTTCTCCCCATCCTTGCCAGCACTTGTTATTTCTTGTCTTTTTGATTCTAGCCATTCTGACAGGTATAAGGTAATATCTCATTGTGGTTTTGATGTGCATTTCCCTGATGATGAATGATACTGAGCATCTTTTCATATGTCTGTTGGCTCTTTGTATGTCTTCTTTGGGAAAAAATGACAATTCAGGTCCTCTGCCCATTTTTTAATTGGCTTATTTGTTTTTTGGGTGTTGAGTTGTTTAAGTTCTTTATGTATTTTTGATATTAACCCTTTATCAGGTATATCATTTGCAAATATTTTCTTCCATTCAGTAGGCTGCTTTTTTTGTTTTGTTGATGGTTTCTTTCACTGTGCAGAAGTTTTTTATTTTGGTGTAGTCCCAATAGTTTGATTTTGCTTTTGTTTCTCTTGCCTGAGGACACTATTTAGAAAAATGTTTCTACAGCTGATGTCAAGGAAATTACTGCCTGTTTTCTTCTAGGAGTTTAATGGTTTCAGGCCTCACATTTAAGTCTCTGATCCATTTTAAGTTCATTTTTGGGTATGGTGTAAGAAAGTAGAAGGGCTACTAATGAAGTTATTTATTCAACAAATAAAGGATACTTCAGTAACCACCATGGGACAGACATATTGCTAGATGCTAGAGTAAAAGATATGAGTAAGACACTGAGAATCTTGCAATATCAGGAACTTAATTTTTCTCCTAGTACAGTGACTGGAGCATAGTATAGAGCCAAATTAATATTTTTTAATTAATGAATTAATCAATGAATCTTAGCCTGCAGTTAAAATTAATATTCAGCCAAAGCTGAGGTCAAAATTGAATATTACTATCAGAGAAAGAACTGCCTGGATAAAATATTAAATATGAAATGTTATCCAAATATCTTGACTATCATAATTTCATATTTATAATGGAATAGATTTTAAAAGTTTGGTATTACAGTTTAGGAACAATTATTCCTTTGCACTGTCAACTGCAAGATTGCTTCTATAGTCAATTTATTGCACATTTGTGATATTAAACAGAGGCTCACTTTCAATGCAGGTTACTGGAAGAGCAAGGAGAAATGAGTGTAACTCATCCTTCTCTAACAGTTTCTTTCTTTTCTTTATACTTTATATTTATAACTGAACTGATGATTTATCATACATTTATTGTATATGATTCTGGAAATTTCCCCCTCTGTAATTTTGAGGTGGCAGAATTCATATTCTGCTTTTAATTCACCTCCATATGATGTGAGAAATTCTTCCCGTAAGAACTTACTTCATAATTCCTGGCTTAAATGAAATTAAATAACTAAAAACTACAAACAGTTTTTATGTAATTTGGTTTCATGTTATAAATACTAATATAACAAATTATTCTATAAAAAGAGAATTATGATATGTTAGTTTCTGTTACTCTTTATATTCTTATTTGTTTTATAAATATTTATGAGCTCAGAGAGGTTATTATATTCTTCCCAAAGTTATCTGGCTAATACACACTGTTGATATTTGTATTGGCTGTCACTATCTTTTCATACTTATTAAATTATTTGAAAATGTTTAACTGCTTTTACATATCAAATTACTTCCATAATCCTTATTAATTATTGTAACATTTTCCATTTCCATTATCAAAATGTATATACTCATCAATTGGCTGAAAGAGTTCCTGAAATTTTTATTCCAAGTTCTATCTAAAATGTGTATCTATATTCAAAAGTGAATATGCAGAAATTAACAATAAATCCATCAGCATCCTTGATTGTATTAGCACTTTGCTGAGTAATTATGATGGTAACCTATGTAATCACAATTCATTCATCATGAACAATCTCACGGATATCAGATAGCATGTTTAAGTAGGCATTTGGCGATTTGGTCTTCCAAAGGCTGAAGCCAAAACTAGATCATTTCGATTGAATACCAAAGCTGATGCCAAACTTCATGTATGTCAAAATGCATTTTTTAAGATTCCCTCTTGGAATATTTACTACACAATATACAAAGGGTGAGAGAACAAAAGGACACGCTTTCAGGAGTCAATGTAACATTGGGAGCTGTAGATACCTTTAGTAGTGTGACAGACATGACCCCTTCCCATCATTGAGGCAACAGTTTTGTGGGGATATCAGCCAATAAAAAAGTAATCACAAAAATAAATATATAACTATAAACTATGGTATGTTCCATCAGAGAAAATATAAGGTGCTTTGAGACTACATTGGGGAAAGTAATTTAAATGAAGAGTCAGGAAAAGCCTGTTTGAGAAAATGACATTCAAGGTGAGAACTAAAGGACATGTGGGATTTAGTTCAGTGAAGCTGGGGAGAAAGAATATTTCAGAGAGAAAAGTTTGACTAATCCTCGTAGTGGGCTGATAGAGGAGGCCTGTCAGTGGCACTGGGAAGACTTAAATCAGGAAAAGAGTCACAGAAGCTTCTGGAGAGGCCCGGGGGGCCAGATCTTGTAACGTTTGACAAGGCATGTTAACAATTTTGGATTTTATCCTAGATATAATAGGAAGCATTTCAAGAGTTGTAAGCAGGAAATTTTCACTTTTTAAAGATTGCTCAGACTACTGAAGAGAAAGAATTGGAGGGAAGAATGAAATGAATAAGTTACATTATTTTAAATAATTCTTCATAAAAATGAACTATATCCATCTTCACCCATGCTATTAGAATTTTCTTGTTTTTGCAGATTGAAGAATTTACCATTCTCATTTACCAAACTTAAAGAGCTTGCAGCTTTGTGGCTTTCTGACAATCAGGTAAAAACTTTTATTACCTGATTTATTTTATTTATTAAGATAAACTCTAATTAAAACTTTGAATTACTAACTTATTCCCAGTAGATACCCTTGACAATTACTACAAAATATAGATTCTTTATCTTCTAGAAGAGAGATTTTTGTAACGATAGCAATTCAAGTATGTATTTCATTGCTACAGACAATATATTGAGTACTATAATCCCCACCTTCTTTAAACACTCCGATTTAGCATTTACTTCATTCTCAGAGATCTAATACACAAAATGATCATTTTTATACCTTTTGATTTCTAAGTAGTCCATGTATGTCCTCAGGAACATTCTCTAATTATATCTCTGAAGATAAAGAATAACAAATCATTAACACAATTCCCATGGAGGGAATTATTATCCTACATGATTTTTTTATACTGTTAATTATAATCAACTTAATTCTAAAACTTTATACAAGAAGTTTTCAGATCTTTTTTGGAACTATTTTCAGTACTTTCTGTGAAATTGGTTTGATATTATTTTTTATACTCACTAAAGTAGATTATAATTGAATCAGTAATTGAGTGTTAATGAATAACTTTAATAAGGAAAATAACAAGAAACAGTTGAAGACATCTGATTTGCCACCAGGAAAAAACTGGTTATAGACAATTTTGACATAGTTTATTGGTCTTTTTTACTTTTTTCTTATAATCCTAAAATTTTGAAACACCTATTCCCAAATATGAATAGCCAAATGAAAACAAATCATCTTGAATTTAGTTTCTTATCACTATTTCCTGAGCATAAAAGCAGACTTATTGGTAAATGAATTGTTCAGACTTCTAGGTATTGGGCTACTTCTGCGAAAAAATAAATCTCTACAAAATATAAGTGCTAGAATGTTTGTATTCCTACAGTCATTATAGCACTTGCTTCCATCTGCTGAGTAAAAAAAAATTAGATTGTCATTCAAATTCAAATCTTATCAATGAACTATAGATTTTTTAAGGCATTAATATATAATTATAAATAAATCATTTTTGGATTCAATGTGAGCTATGCTAATGGAACAGTCAATGCTACAGTCTTGCATTGTGAAAAAACATCCACTAATATCATGATTTATTCTTCTTGTGGGAGAATGAACTGAACAGTGACTGCATCATTTAACTTTTATTTAGAACCATGATTTAATGTGTTTCTGACTCAGTTTCATGAGACAAGTTGGTATCCCAAATCCCCTTTGTGCTTCACTCCTGTTGATAAATGTCATGAAATAAGTGGATTTTTTAAACATTAGGTATCATCATTTCCAATATATTTATATGTATAGCATATAATATCAGAGTTCTAAAACTCCCTTCAGAAATAATATTTCTAAAATCAAATTAAGTAATATTCCATTACTATCCATAAGAAATATATTGTTGATAGAGCAGATACAGAAAGTACAACTGTTTATTTTTATGTAGACTCTGTCTTTGGTTACAAAAATATCTCTTAAAAAATGCTTATGTTTTAATCTAATTAAATTCATAGATGATCTTGGAATAGCATGAATTTGATAGCAATTTCCATTTGTCTTTTTAGGGCAGCAGCTTGTGAAAATGAATGAGCATATAGAACCACACCAAAAGCTCACTTATTTGAAACAATTTAATACATCTTGATCTCTTTAAGATTAAAACTGACATTGCCAGTGAAGATGAATAGGTTTTGTAAAAGAGTATACTAGAGAAAAAGAGACTCTCAGCATGAAGACCTTAGAATTTGAGAATATTCCTCAGCAATAGTTTTATTTCATGAAATCCTTTCTTATTTCATTACTTTTTTCCTTGCCTTTCTTTTAATTGTCCATTCAGCTCCGTGAGGCCAGACTATTGACCACTATCTTCTATAAAAGTATTCTTAATATTTGCTATCTTATTAATCTAATTTATATGTTCTTTGCTTCTAGTCCAAAGCCCTTATCCCTTTACAAACTGAAGCCCATCCAGAAACAAAGCAAAGAGTATTGACTAACTACATGTTTCCCCAGCAACCTCGTGGTGATGAAGGTAAATTGTCAGTAAAAATTTCTCCTATGCTTATATGATAATGGATAAAACGTATTAATTTTATTCTGATCTCTGGACAGGAATCCTGGCCCATGGGCAAGGCTATAAAAATAATTACACAACACATACAAATCATCCAGGGGTTAACCCTAAGCTTAAATCTTACCTTCCATAATCAGCAAGGAAGAAGTCAAACTTTCACCTTTTGCAGAGGACATGATATTCTATATAGAAAACTTGAAAGACTCCACCAAAAAACTGCTAGAACTGATAAATGAACTCAGTAAAGTTGCAGGATACAAAATCAACGTACACTATAATGTTTTAAATAAGATTCCAAAAACTAACTCTCCCTCTTCTTATTTTATGTGAAAATATTGGTTTTTAGGAACAACTTCTCTTGGTAGATTGCAAGACATGACTAGTTCACTAAATGTAGTATCCAGCTAACTGAAAGGAGCTAAGAAGAGTCAGACCTTAAGGAAGGTTCAATGAACTGTTTTATTCTCTGTGTTCACCAGTTTCATGGACACAATTTAAACATTTTGTCCGGTGATCCCAGGCCCCAAATTATTTCATGTTAAGAGTCAACCATAAAGAAATGACTTGAAAATAATGACCATTCTTTGTCTTTCAGGTTGAATTTCTCTAAATGATGTCAGTAGCTCTGATAGAAATACTTATTGAAAACCTAAACCATTTTTTTAATTTTTAAAAAAAAATTTTTAAAGATTTTATTTATTTATTTGAAAGAGAAAGAATGAGTGAGAGAGAGCACATGAGAGGGGGGAGGGTCAGAGGGAGAAGCAGACTCTCTGCCTAGCAGGGAGCCTGATGTGGGACTCATCCGGGACTCCAGGATCATGACCTGAGCCGAAGGCAGTCGCTTAACCAACTGAGCCACCCAGGCGCCCCCCCCGTTTTTTTTTTTAATTAAATCTTCTATCCTTTATGATGACAAATTTCATAAAATTTTTATGAAAGAGATTTGTCCTTTACCATTTGGAACTCTGCATCGGCTCCTTAGCCCAAGCCAGAACAGGCTGCCACACATATTTTCTACAGTCTTACAGTAATGGTAATACTTAGAAGAGTAAACCCACTTTAATGCACCCATGGACTAAATCCACCCAGTTGACTTGAATGAGAGCATCTTTTAAAAGCAACTATCTGTTTATGGATCTATTTTCAGGGATAATTATAATAAACATCTTTAGTCTTTATGACTTATAAATATAAGTGAATCATTTTGGGATACTTTAGAATATTTTTATTCACATTTTGACTTAAAAAAGTAGGAAAAGGAAAGATTGTTTTCATTTTTTTTAAGACTTCAGTAAAACTGATCTTTTGAATTTATGCAAGAGAGGGCACCATGTTTACATAAGCTATAAGAAAGACCTTAAGGAAGGATTGTTTTTATTCATACAACTTTACTTATATTTTCATATTAGTATCCCTAGATTACCAAAATATTTCATTTCCAAAAAAATGTAGGGAAAAGTGAAAAGAGTCTCAGATTTGCTAGTCATTTCTGAGATACTGTCTCGCAGATGAAATCCCTTATTTATTGCAGGGAGTGAGGTAGATCTAGTCAGGCAAGGTGTATGATGTTAAGGAATTAGCCTGGTTTTGTTTTGTTATGTTTTCCTTTGAGGAAAGACGACTTGGTAATAGAAAAATTTTCTTGAACTTTAAGTAAGTCATCCTTTGGCTTTTCAGGCAGAAGTATAATAAATGAATTTTCAGAATCCCTTGCAACAAAGAAGGAAATATATGATAAAGGGCATCTTTTGGGAAAGAATTTAGCCTAAACTAAGTACTTGTATTGCGTTTTCATGTGATCTTCACAATTAATGTTGGTAAGGAAGATATTACTATTAGCCTACATTTTGATATAAATTAAAGATTTATAAGCCACTTATTTTCCTTGTTCATTTGAGACATACTTAGACCAGTTTTTAGACCATAATTTTAAAGTTACCCTAAAAACAAGCTCCCTTCCATTACCCCCGCCACCACATACACACACTAAAAAGAAAAGCTTGCAATCTCACACACTTTACTGAAAAGCCAATGTTATGTAGTATCTTTTATAAAATCCTAATAGAGTTTAGTGGCTACAGTAATGGGTATGGGCTCTGTAATCGCACAGACATGGAATAGAATCCTGCATTGACCCAGAGAAGCTGTAAAACTTTGAGCAGTTCTCTTAAAATTCACCTAGAGTTTTCTCATTAACAAACTGAGGATATATTAGTACTACCACTGGTGTGGTAGTGTGAAGATTTTAAAAAATAATGTTTTAAAATGTGTAGTCCAGCTGTCTTTATTATTATTATTAATTATCCTTTGGAGAGCCTGTTCTCTACACTAGAAAACTTCCCAATCCCAATATATAATTAATATGTACTTAGGAAAGCTGAATTTGAATTAAGATGTAAAAAAACCATGTAACAAATATCAAGGGAATTTTATTCCCTCTCTTTCTTTCCTTCTTTTTTCCTTTCTTTCCTTCTTTCTTTCTCTTTATTTTCCCCTTTTTAAAATTTTTGTACTTGTTTGTATACCTATTGCCATTTTTTGCATAGTGTACCGAGCTCTATTAATAACACCTCATGTAAAAAGAAAAAGCAATAATACTTTGGAATCTAACTGTAGATTTCCAGTCAGACAGTGACAGCTTTAACCCTACACTGTGGGAAGAGCAGAGACAACAACGCATGACTGTTGCCTTTGAATTTGAAGAAAAAAAGGAAGATGACGAAAATGCTGGGAAAGTTAAGGTGAAACTTTTCATTTTGTTTCTTCTTTCTTCTCATTATTTTTGTTTGTCCATTGTTATGATTAAAATAGATTTTGGGACAGATTGAGTGACCTCTGCTTGAAGGTCAGCTACATCTTCACATCTCCTTCATTATAGCAGGAGGGTAATCTGAGAAGCAGTGGTGTGCTTCAGAATGAGACTCATGTCCCAATTCTGACTGAGCAAATTTGATACACCACCCCATCTTACAGAGTAACAACATGAAAGAGATTCAAGGTGAGAGAAAGCCAAAACAAACAAAGGAATCTGAGTGATAGGCTTTACCTAAGCAACTTAGTACATTTTTGAAATACTGGAATGGTTTTATTCTAATCACTAAGCAAGGCACCAGGCAGGCCATATGAGACCAAAAAATACATTTAGGGAAGAGACCATGGATTAATATGTTATATTGGCTTTAAAATATCTGAAAGATTTTATGTCTCTGGAGTATCTGAGAAGAATTTATGAGTTTTCTGAAATGAGAAAGCAAGTTTTAAAGGAGGCAAGTGCCTAGTAGCAGGTGATATTCAATTTTTTCACCTCAAACATCTTTTGTAAAAACTTTTATTGGAACTAATCTAAGTCAAGTAACAAAGTGGAATTTTAAAATCTATATTTTTTCATTATTTAAATTTGAAGTGCAGAGGAAATTTTATCAACATCAGATCTTCATATTATCATCACAGCAACATCTTGAATCTCTAATCTTTTATAGTATTATTTGTGTACTTTTTCCATCATGAATACTAACAGCTCTCCCTCTGAGTGACTAATTGCCTAAGTAATTGTATGTGCATCCTATTAATAGATCTAAATTGTGTAATGTGTTATTTTCTGTCCCCTCATTCCCACATTTTCTAAACTTTTTTCTTAAACCAACACACCCTGGAACCTTACTAGATTTAGACAGTAAGGTAATTGACTACCTCTCCATCATTGTGGAAAATCCAAAATGGATTCCCAAATCAAAATGATAGTTTTGATAAGATTTGAGTTTAAAAAAATGTTTCTGGATGCTTGGTTAGTGCTATCTAATAACCAAAGAAACATTTTTTTTTAACTTGTGAATTTCTGGAAAAAGCAATGCCAAACTAAACAAAGACCCTTATAGCATTTAAGTTCTTCTTTTAAGATTTCATATGTTAAATCTAGAACCAATGGATGATGCATTCTATACTGGACCTCTGATTCATTCTTTTACTTCACTGAATGTCAAAAACTACATACTTAGTCCTAAAAATCCATATTCAAAGGATCTAATAAGAAAATAGTATGCTTAATGTACTCTGGTATATGTGTCAATGAAAACATAAAATGCAAACAGTTATTTAGAAGCCCTGTTTGTGTGTTATGTGGTCAGGTTTGTTTATAATCAGAGTAGGTTCATTATACTTTAGATTGCATTTTCTTTATGCTTATTTATATTTGATTTATTTATATTTTGGTGAAACAGTATGTGTTTCAAAAATCTCAAACACTTGGTTTTGACTAATTTGAATATTTCCAATGCCATTGAGCTATTGGACAAATTAGAACACAAACAAACTTCTAAATAAATCATCATGAAAGTATGATGAACGGAATATACAGAAATCTTACACTAAATCACACTTTTCTGGTTCATTACATATACATTAAATTTAGCACCATTTTACCTTTCATTTACATAAAATTTAGGAAGGAACCACTGACCTCTGCCATCAACTTCCAAATGGACTAGAGTACAATGCCCTACTTATAGAGTGTATAGTGTAATATGAATGCTGCATTGTGTGAAAAAGTTGTGACCCATTAGCTTCACATGATATTGATACTGTTTTATTACAAAGAGTTCAAACTAATTTTCTGATGGTTGTTTTAAGTGCATTACCCAGAGTGAAAAAAAAATCAAGAGTAGAAAAATGATAAAGTGAAAGTATTGCTACAGTGCTCCTCTTTCTCCCAGAAAATGGAGATTCCTTCTCCCACAGGATCACTCCTGCCAAGCCCCCTGGGAAAGGGGCCAGCGTGGGATTACTCTCCAACCTGCCAGACTGTCTGGCGATTGCTGCACACCATGGGCCAGGTGTGATCAGCAGATCCAAGATATGCCCGTCCCCCAGAATGACCCACAGCTGGCATGGGGTTGTATAAGTGGCCTCCAGCAGGAAAGGAGCATGTGTACTCCATTGCCAGTTGCAGCACAATCCACCACTCTTCCCTCTCTAAGTGGCAGACAGGTAG
Source organism: Callorhinus ursinus (assembly GCF_003265705.2). NCBI lineage: Eukaryota > Metazoa > Chordata > Mammalia > Carnivora > Otariidae > Callorhinus > Callorhinus ursinus. Next base: position 44,267,385 of record NW_027397071.1, on the reverse strand, counting down.
GCCTAGGTGTTTGGGGTAGGAGAATCCCCCATGTAGAGGCAACTTTGGAACAGTGGTTTATGGGGTATGTTCTGCATGAATTGGGGTAAGAAATGTTGATCCTACAGAAACCATCCAATTGCCAATGTTTGACCTCATTTTTTTTTTTGTTCGTTGACATTGGCGATGGGGTGGAGAGATCAAGTCACGGGGTGGGGAGCACCAATAATAAGGTGCCTAATGGTGGGATATATGGCATGATTTTTGAGTTGGGTGCTTCATTTTTATTTATGTTTTTATTTTTAAAGATTTTTTTTCTTTAAAGTGTGGGAATACCAATAGTTGAGCAGAATGTTGATGACACTATTGATAAAATCTAAATTGCCCCCACACATACACACATTTTTGTATTATCAATTCAGAGGGAGATTAAGTAACTAAAACCTGATTTTTAAAATAGCATGAGATTTGAATTGAGATTTGTTGAGAGTGGACTTTGAGCACAAAGATGGACATCTGTTGAAAAGCATCAATTTCCCTCTAATTTGAAGGCACAAATGATGAGAATTCCTGTAAGAGAAGATTGGTTTGGGAGTTGTGGCAAACAGGGCTTCCTTATCTCAGTGGGTTGGGTGTTTAAAAGTTCAATGAAAAAAAATGTCTTCATGGGATTGGAAAGAAGACTACATTTTTGGTAAGCTTTACCATTCACATGTAATGGACTAGATTCTTATTCTGTGTCTTATATTCTTTCTGCAATACAAGGCCAGCTGAGAATCCTAACTGAAACTCCTATAGGTTTCCTTTCTGTGTAAAATGCTCTGATTAATTCCCAGGATAAGGTCCCTAATGATCAGTAATCAAAGCATTAACTATTTCTTCTCTTACTGGAATTTACAGTCAAACCAAATTAGAATTTAATCATTATATAAGAAAACCACAGTTCTTTGAGAATTCAAGATACCATCTCTAAATGCCCTAGCTATTAACAATAATTTTTTCTTCCATTGCTAAACTTTTGGGAGTCTCCAACATCTTGCAGCTGCTATTTGCATTTACTGCACTTTTTTTAGATCTGAAATATATAGAATGTTGTGAAACATTTCTATTTTTCTAAAATTAAAATGAAGTAACATTGAAGTGAAAATCTTGCATTTCAATAAAATGTATATGTAAAATGAACAAATACTTTATGGTGAGTGATATACACATTTTGGTAAGAACAAATGACAGTTTTTCCCACCTATTTATATCATAAATGAATTTACATTATTTCTCCATCCCATATTAGAATGAAGGAATATTTCTAGCCTATGTATTTAGAAATATAAAGAAACTGTTCTTATTTGGGCATGACTGAACTATTAATAAAATCGTATTTATGATCATGTTTTTTCATTTCTGAAGCATTGCACAAGAGTTAAAAAGTAGAAAGACGTAGGCAAAACAATCTGTAAAAGGGTATAAAATATGCTTTTATGGAGCTTACAAACAACAATTATAAAATATTATAGTTTCCCTTAAGAAGAAATTATAAAATAGCTTTATGTTTTAAAAATTGAATTTATCTTGTTATTTAACTCAATAAAATTTACATTTTAGACTTACACACACTATCTTTTCTCCAGGATTGTACAACTATGTGCTTTACTTATATCAGAGAATAGCCCTGAGCCAAGTGACACTTCTGTAGCATAAACTTTGGAGTCAAAGACCTGAGTTTGAATCTGGGCAGTGCTACCCATAGCTGTATGACTTTGGGCAAGGAACTTATACTGCCTGAGCCCTGTTCTCAGGGAGACAGGAACAGGTGCTACAATAGGTTATAAAATTTAAACTATGTTTAATTATAATTATAAGTATTTAATGAATGTTAATAATTATAATCATTTATTATTTATATTCAAATCTATATGGTACACAATGAAATAAGTATTATATATTATATAAATAACTATTAATAAATTAACTATCCTTATAAAATATTGTACATGTGCCTGGCACATGGCAGATACTGAATAAATGATAGTTGGTGCTGTGTACAATCTGAAAAAAAGTCCAAAAAGTTACAGGTAGTGTGGAGTAACATATATACAGTATATATAGTAGAATCTAAACTGCCAAAAAAATTCAGATTTTAAAAATACCTAAGTAGAATCTGATTTTAGAAAATAGTATCTAATCTCTGCATAGAATTTATACATTTTCAAAAGATTTTCACAGTTATTATCTCATTTTAGCTCTAGATTAACTGGAGATATTATCATTCCCATTTTACATAAGCAGAAACTGGACAGAAAGATTAGTGGCTGATAGCTTGTTGGGGGTAAATCTGTGGCTTAAATTTAGGTCTTCTGACTCCAGGTCCACCAAGTTCTGTTGGTAGACTAGTAAATGGGAAGAAAGGAGCTTATTGTCTAGGTGGAACAAATCCAAGTTTTATAAGACCTGAACTTCCCACAGTTTGGAGAAGGGCCTCTTTAAGGAAAAGAATATGAAGTAACCATGTAAATAAAAAAGTAGGGCCCCTCACAAGGCTTTGGAAAGAATGTATGCAGGTGACAGGCTCTAAAGCTTAAGCTTCATTAGCTTGACAAATCTTGTTTCCAAATTTAAATATTTTTCAGAGATAAAGAACCCAAACATATTCTGGTGATATGACCAAAATATCACATTAACTTGCTTATAAAATAACCAGAAAATATTGGCACTGCGGCCATTAGTAAACAGTCATCTAATTGTGTCAGATGAGACATAGCATCTACAAAAAATAGATTACATTATTCAATGTGGAGTTTAATTCAATTAAAGAAGAACATTTCACTTTTTTTTTTGCTTTTGATTCAATTTAGAAGTGTAATTTTAGCATTGAAGATTTCTTTAAGGTACATAGAATTTTAATCTATTGCCCTACATGAAAATTAATTTTCATTCATATACCACTGGTTATTAAAAATTAAAAGATGTTCTTAATTGGCATGATAGCCATACCACTCTACAATCTATATCTTTTAAATGTAGTTTTTTGACTTTTAGCCCTTTGCTCTCAAGTACTTTTAAATGAGTTCAACAATATAATTTAAAATTTAGATTTAATTTGTGATTAACATTTCTAATACCAACTTAAACAGCAGATCCAAGAATGCATGCATCCCAATGGACTTTGTCTAGTATGGATATCATTCTTTTTATGTTTATTTAAGAATGCATTATAAATTAAGTACCCTGGACTATATTTATATTACATTCTAACAACTTACACTTTTTTTCTGAGAAGTCTAAATTTTTCTTAGGTTATATTTTTGTAGCTTTATTTCTATATATTATTAATTTCGTTCTTATTTGTTTGGGAGTATAAAAGACTTCAACAATATTTATACTAGCAAAATTATCTGGTTTTTCCTCAGCTTTCCAAAAATTTATTGGAAAAATAATTTTGATTGTTTAATACTGAAAGGAATGTTAGAAGTCATCAAGTGGAGTCCAATCCCAGTGTTTGATATGGAAAAGGAGCCACAAGGAAGAATAAATATAACAAAGTTGGTGGATTTGCTAAAACTGCAGATGAGCAAAAGTGTTTGAATTCATATTTATAATCCTCAGATCTATACCACCGTCATAGTTTCTTACGTCCCATGAATTACATGGGTGTGGGTGGGTGGGTATGTGTGTGCCCCCCCCCCACTTTCTCCTTTACTCTCATTCCCACTCCTTCCTTCTTCGGCTTTGCTTTCTTCTCCATTCCTCCCAACCTACCCCCACACACACTTTTCACAGACACAAACCACAATCACGTAAACCATTCCATTTTGTAAAGTTGGTTCTACTCAGATGCAAAAGGCATGACGGTTGGAATAAGCCAGGACAAATAAATCTGCTCCTTGTTTTCCTTCCCACTCCCTTTTAATCAGCATGGATAATTTGTATTTATTCCAATTTATGTATATTTTAAATATTCTGATAATGGGATTTTCTATATGGAAGTGTCTCATATTTTCTCTCTCTAAATTAAATGTGAAGAGTAATCATTAATATATATGTTCCTCAAAGTCAGATCGATACAACAAAAATGAATTCAAGAATGGAAATAAATATCTGGGTAATATAAGCCAAAATTTACATGTGTATCTAGAATATCTTAGAAAATCTCCTCAATTTTTAAATTTCTTTTTATTTTAAGACATTACCTACAAAGCATGTTGCTTTATTAGGGTAAAAACTAAATATAAAAGCCACCCTGAAGCATATTCTTTTTAGGAATTAACAAGAATTAGCTCCCTGACCTTTTGATATAACATGCTAATTAACATAGAGCTGATGCATATTTGGTAGCAGATACTGTCAGTTCCCCCATTTTTTTAATCCATGATAAACTCTACTTGTAAATCTTTTGGGGTCTCCTCTTATCATCTACGTTGATATTCCAAAGATATCTTTAACATGAAAATAATTACTTATAAATAATTAAGATAGGGAAAGAACAGCCTCTAAAGTATAAAAGCAGCTGATAGTAATGCTTAAAATCTTCAGATTACCAGTCACTTATATGTTTGACCTACTGCTATTTCAACCATCTGCAGAGTAGGTCTAAAGATAGAATAAAACCCAAAAAATTCGTTTTAATCTAGAAGGTGGACAGGGTGGGAAGAGGCCCCATGAGGGCAGAATGTGCTCTACTCTACAACACAGTTTCTCAGCCAGCTCAACACTCACTATATTGCATTTGGTTTTACTACTGCACATAAAATGGAGTAGTTTTGTGAACATGTTTGCCGAAGGTATTTTTATGTTAAATTTCTTTTTATAAACTTCTAGGTTGAAATAAACCTAAAACGATATCCAACTCCTTATCCAGAGGATTTAAAGAATATGGTAAAATCTGTTCAAAATCTGGTGGGTAAGCCAAGCCATGGAGTGCGTGTTGAGAATTCAAATCCAACTGCTAACACGGAGCAAACTGTGAAAGAAAAATATGAACACAAGTGGCCTGTAGCCCCAAAGGAGATTACAGTGGAGGTATTTCAAGGTTATTGGTAATTGCCAGTGTGGTTTGGATTTTTTGGAATTACTAAATTATATGTCTTTTTAACTGATTAGATCTTCTCTGATAAGTGCCTTTTTCCCCCTAAAATATAAATAAGTCTCTCTACTTTTTCAAAATACGAGGGTTGCATTTAATAAATTACAGGTAAATGATACCCTCATGGCCTAAAAATACTAATAAAGCTCCAAAAGTTCCAATACACACAGAAGGAATAACTTGCTCACTCAGCTAGGCCTGGCCAATAAGTGCATTATATCATTTTCACTACACTCTTTTGGCTACCCCAAACTTTTATTGTATGAGTCATTAGAAAAGACTAAATGAAGATTTTTTTTTTTTTTTTACTCTACAAATCTCAGTGAGATTCTTGATCAGATTTAGAGCCAATTTTTTGTTTGTTTGTTTCTGTGTTTGGATTAAAACCTTTATAGGAGACACTTTTATAAACATGACAAAGAGGAGATAAGTTTGAAATTTAGCTTTTCTGGATCTGGCCATGTGAAACTTAATTCCTGTGTTTTAGAATCAACTAGATATTTATCCTTATCAATTTGTGTGGTCTGAAAAGAATTCAACTACATTTATGCCACCTCTGTACTATCTCATTCACTCTTCAGCTAATTTGGTTATCACCTTTTTATCTTCATTAGAAACATAACTGGTATGAATGAGTACGTCTAGAAGTTACTATATCTACTTCTCAAAAATCTAGGTTTGTGAAACTCTTACAAATCTGCATTTCACAGCATCAATTTGTTGCACTGATTAAACACCAACTGTATATTTAGCACTGTGCTAAATACTGTGAGAGAGAGAAAAGAAATATAAAATGTACACATAGTCCCCGACTAACTTAGAGCCTAGCCAAGTAAAATTACCACAGATGAAGTAATTAGAGAACATATCATATAAAATATGATCACATGATTAGTTGTGTGATGGAGAATATAATACTTTAAGAAATTGGAGAGAAGCAATCACTGCCAATCAATTAAAAAGTTATGTGAAACAGTTTAAGGTTGAACTGCGTATTGATAATGGGGTGATTTTTTTAAAGTCAAAAGAGAGGAAGTCATTCCAGACAAAGGGAAAAGCTTGAGTAAAAATAAGCCTGGTGTGAATATCTGCCAGTGGAGGTACGAGCCCGCCCCAGAAAAGAAGAATACAGCCTGGTATCCAGGGAAGAAAATTTAAGTAAATACTCATTTTTGTTGTTTTTTTTTCTTTTTGCTTATGAAATCAGTATTATTGTACTTTTTCCTTTCTAAAATATTACAGATATGCAATAGCAGAGAAACAGACTTTTCCTTTATCTCTAAGACACTCCAATAATATAAAAAGGAAGAAAGCCAACATTTAGGAGGTCCACACTAAATACACATACACTTCATATTTAAACCTCATGCAATCACAGTTTAACATTAAAATAATTGTGAGGTCATAATAACCCATAAACTGAGTAATTTTCCTACAAAATAAGAAGATTCTAAAATTACTTAATACAGGATTGGGATAGGTGAGGCAAGGAAAAGATGGCTTTGGATATCGATTTTTTATAACCCTTGTAGAGAAAGTAAATCTTAAAATTATCCCACAAGCACTTCAAACTTGAAAAATCCAAAATTATATTTAATGTTTCTTCCCCATATTTACTTCTGCTCCTATATGCCCAACCTTGATCTCTGCCAGCACTGTTATCTACTAGCTTACTCAAGCTAGAAATTTGGAAGGTATCCTGATTTCTTTTTCCTTCTTTCTCCCCACTCACTGCCCCTTCCAAACAGTCACCTAAATCTACATTTTCATCTAAGTGTATCTCTTCAACCTCCTCAGGCCCTCAACTCTGTCCTGCATTATTATAAAAACTGTCAACTTCTTGGCTTACATTGTCCCCAGCCCCCTCATTACTTTGCTAATGCCCTTTTTATTTATTTTTTTAAGATTTTATTTATTTAAGAGAGAGAGACAGAGAGAGAGCCCAAGCAGGGGGAGAGGCAAAGGGAGAGGGAGAAGTAGACTCCCTGCTGAGCAGAGAACCCAATGAGGGACTCGATTCCGGGACCTGAGATCATGACCTGAGCCAAAGTTGGACACTTAACCAACTGAGCCACCCACGTGCCGCTAATAATGATCTTTTTAAGACACAAATCTAATTTGCCCTCCTTAAAAACACTTATTTCCTATCTAATTGAAACTCAATCTTAAGCTTTATAATTATTTCAGTGATTCATCCCACCCTTTCTTAGTTTTTTTTCTTCTCCTGACCTTTTATCTTGAACAGAAATCTCACAGGTAATTTCAATACTTTTTCTAAAACTGTGATTCTAGATCTTCTTTCCCCAACTTTTAGCCATCCTAGAGCAAAGAGAAAGTATTGCTTTTTTATCATCCTCCCTTCTTGAATTGCTCATCCAGGTCAAGGGACCACACTCCATATTTTCAACTTCCAAATAAAATAAATACAGATGGCCAAGTGTCCCACTGACCAGTGTATATGAAACATTTTATTGTATGTTTTGCACTTGTATGATATTTTTGAGTCATTATTTAGTTCATACTGTCAAGAATATGGAAGAGAGTATCACACACTGCATGATACATTTATCCATATGGTTAAATATGGAAAACCAAGGAGCAAAGAATAGAGGTAGGCAGAACCAGAAACAGAAATGATAAAAATAAACACGGTAAATGGATTACAAATGCAGCAGAGGAAAAAAGGAAAAGGAAAGGTAAATCAATATTTATTGATCACTTTCTATTTGCCAACCCTATGCCAAGAGTTTTAATATACGTTATGCTAAACAAAGAATACAGCTGGGAGGGTCATATGAATAAGGAAGACGGGGAAGTATGAAGGTTGTCCTCTACTTCCATATTCCTTTATATAAGTTTTATGAAGTTTACATTTGCTTTTTCCCTGTGTCTTAGTCCATTCAGGCTGCTATAACAGAATACCATAGACTACATGGCTTATAAACAAAAACATTTATTTATCACCATTCTGGAGGCTAAGAAGTCCAAGATCAAGGTACTAATAGATTCAGTGTCTAGTAAAGGCCTACTTCCTGGTTTGTAGATGGCCATCTTCTCTCTGTGACTTCACATGGTAGAAGGAGATAGGGAGCTTTCTAGGGTCCCTTTTACATTGGCACTAATTTCATTCATGAAGGTTCTATCCTCATGACCTAATCGCCTCCCAAAAAGATCCCACCTCCAAATATCATCATATAGGTTTCAACTTATGAATTTTGAGGGGACACAAACATTCAGTATGTAGCACCCAGCTCTTTATATGACTAGCACTTCCACGTCTTTTCAAGTTTTAGTTTAGAGATGACCTCAATAGGAAGGCCTTCCCTGATCACCAGGATCAGTAGAACCTCTGATTTTCTCTATCACGTCATCCTGTTTATTTGTGTTAAATGTAAGGAAAACATTTATGATTATGTTGTTTATTAACTTCAGACTGAGTTTCATGAGGGTAGGAACCAGGTATGTCTTGTCTACCATTATCTTTCTGGTATCTAGCACAGTGCCTACTACAGAGTCAGACACAACAAATATCTGTTCAGTACATGAACAACTGATAGAGTCTAGTTGTAATACCGATAACATGTCTGTCTCTACATCCAATTAGAAGTTAATTGAGGGGAAGAACAATTTCTCTGAGTTTTTGTCAAATCAATCACTAATTGTTGGCTGCCATACCTATTTGTGTTTTATCACCTATGTGTTGAATAACATGTATTCTAAAAACAACAATTTACCATATTAAAACATTAATATAATATGAGGAAAGGCAAAATATCATGATGAAGACTATTGGGAGAGTGAGAAGAGCAGGGAAAGAGGAGGGAAGGAAGGAAGAAGAATGGTATGGTAAATAAAGCTATGACATGAAATGAGTAAAGGCTAAGTGTTCTAAAAATCTTGGTATACAAATGCCTCTAGTGTCTTAGTAATTTTGTTACAAGGATCATAGACCAAAAGAAGTACCTAACAGTTCCATTTATTAAGTAGTAGGTCTGAACAACTTAGTAAATATTTATGCCCTGCCTAGTGGTCATTTGAAGAATAATACACATAAATTGAAAGGGAAAATAATAGTTTTATTTCATGCTTAAATAACAAAACTACTTATTAATGAAATGTGTGCCCCTGTGGGATACCACTTATCTTCTCAAACCTTGGAATCATATTAGATACTACAATTCTGTTTCACATTGATTTTCAAATAGCACTTGATTTTTGATCACAGCAACCACCAAAAACCCAGCCTCACAAAGATTGTCATCAAAAGGAAAGTGCAATCTAATATTAAAACTGAGAGCCACCAATTCACACAGTATCTGACTGATGTCAAGTATTGCTTTGTTTCCCTCAAATATTTAAATTAACCCATGTGTTCCTGTGATGAATTAAAAACAGCACCACAGGTACCTTGGAGCACAGTTTAGGAACAAGAGAAAGTGCTTTCGAGTCTAGTAGACATTAATTGAATTTACCTTGTTACCAATTTTGTGATCTTGATAAGTCATTGAAAACTTTCTGAGCTCTGCTTTTTATATCTTTAGAGCTACAGATAACAATAACATTTAGAGTTTTGTGGAGATAAAATCAGATGAAAACAAGTATTTTTATACAGCTGCAAGCACAGTTCTTGGTGAAGAGGAAAGCTACAGTAAATGATAATTCCCTTCCCTTCCAAAAGAGAATGATGTGCTAATCCCGCCCCTCCGCCTTTAATCCTTTTGTGGGCCACTACCCTGCATTACAGAAAACTTCTCACTGGATACCTGTTCACTATGTCCACCATGTTCATAAAGTTTCTGGACTTACTTGTTTGTTAGGAGACTCCACCCAATTTCTTTCTATAGAGAAAACACATCTCTCTCCTGGTAATAGAGAGTAGTCAATTACCCTTGAAAATGTCCTTAAATGTTTTTATTAATACCAGACCTGGACTCCTGAAAGCTCAGACACAAGTTTTTTCCCCCTGTCACTTCTACCTTGGGCTCCCTTTCCCTACAACAGTAGCAGCTGAGATTTAGTTTGAATGACACAAGGTCAATGGGTTAAAGAAATAAAGAGATTCTACCTTTTCTCTCTCCCCCTCTTCTGTCTCCTTACCAGAAGCAAATATGGTTCAAGGTGCTTAAAATGGGACCCTCATTATATTTCATTCCCGACCAATAACTTCCACTGCCTTCACCATAGTAGTAGTCCCAAAAGCTTCACCCACTTTTCCAACGTGAACTTGCAGCCTCTCTAAAAGAATTTATAGAGACAGAATCAATGATTAATTTCCTTTGTTGGACAGTTAACTTGTCTGTTCTGTGAAGTCCAGCTGAGAGGTGAGCTTTTCTTAGGGTAGACAGCAGAGCATACATAGTACCACACAGAAGGCCTTCCAATAGCACAGATCCCAGTTCAAATCTTGGCTCTACCACCCACTGAGTTGGTGACTTATGTGGAATTATGATTTTACCTCTTTGAGCCTCCATTTCCTTAAGTGTAAAACAAAGATAATGATATTAAATAACTTAAAAATAATAACAGTAAAAAACTAGGTTATCAGTTAAGTGATTAACAGAGATGATACAGATAAAGTGTTTAGCATAGTAGCACAGTAGCAGATATGTAATAGATCCTCCATAACTGATGGCATCATCTTCATCATCATCATCATTATCATTTTGCTCATGAAGATAAGTGAGTTTAACTGGATCAGTGGGAATCCACTGTTCTTGCTTCAGTAGTGTTAATCTTCCTAAGTGGAGAGCCACAGAACTCTGGAGAAAAGGGGCAAGCTCATGATTAGCTGATATCAGAGTCTCTTCCTAGTCACTAGAGCTCTTTTTGATTCAAAGTAGAAATTCTTGAGCAGAACCAGAGACTTGAATCTGAGTCATACCATACCTACCATGCCAAGCTCCAGCCACAATCTTGGGATACAAATTTGAAAATTTGATCTATACATGCAAGATAACTTGCACACTGATTGTATAAGTCATAAGGAAAATGAAGTAATGAAGCCCTTAATTATATTTACATTTCTATGCTTGTACAACTCTTTGGTTTCTTTTGTTGACTAAAACAAAATTCCTGTACTTCAGTATCAGGTGTCATAAGAATATTTCCTTTTTCAACTTATTTCAACAAATAAGTTACATTTAGATTCATAGAATGTTAGTACTAGACAGAAAATAGCATTAATTCCTATCATCTATTACCTTCATTTTACTGATGAATTGAATAAGGTACAGAGAGGTACACTGACTTGCCCAAGATAACCTGATTAATAAATGATAAAGCAGGAATGGAAGAGAAATATGCCACCTTGTAATTGAGTATTTTTTGATAAGCCTTAACATATTTTATGACTTTTCATGGTACAATTTCTCAAACTTGTGTCTGCTTCTACTTACAAATTTCTACAAAGATGTGTAAAGGCTTTTACTCTCTATTCTGTCACCTTAAAACTTTATCATAATACCTTGAAATAGTTTTCAAAATCCATGAAAACACAGATTTCCCTCTTCATCTCCAGAATTTCCATCAATCCCTCTCTCTTTCCTATCCCTCTTCAAATCTGGAACGGGATTTTAAAAGTCTGTAATGTGCTCAGTTGAGCTCACTAGGAGGCGGCACAATATAAGGGAAGATTTTGGACATGAACCCAAGAATCCTGCCTCTATGCTGGATCTTGGTCTAATTTTCCCTGTAAGCATGGACCTCACTGAGTCTTAAAATTCACTTGTAGGAAATGAAAGGTTCAGCTAGAAATATTTTCTTTAAAGAATTAACAAGTATCAGATATATACCCAGGTTTTTCACAGACAAATATTCTCATACAAACCTAACCAAAACCAACCCAAAAAACTGAACTTAAGCCAGGAGCTAAAGAAATGTCTGTTTCTTTGCAATACCCAAAGACTTGAGCCTGTCACTCACTATGTGGGGCATTGAAATATATAATAAAAGTTTCTATTACCAATTAGTTATAAAGTGGGACACATTTCATTTACTATATTTGTGTGCTCAAGTATATTCTTTATTTGATTTAACAAGATATTTCTAAATTTATTGCATTAATGTTTTAAACTAACAAGAACTAATTAATGGGAAAACTGAAAAATGCTGAAAATTATTTTTTGAATTCAAATTAACCTAGGGTTAAGAAAAAAAAAAGAAAGAAAGAAAAAGACATAAAGATAACTGCCATGCATAAATTTATATCACTACCTCCCTGTGGGCATAGACAAAACATTTTTATGTGTATAAAAAAGTGAGAATTTGGTATTTTACCTTCCCCAATGCTCTCTCATTATCTGGTTAACTGGAAATAATAATTTTAATTAAAGAAGTTTAAAATTCACAGGCTTTTTTAACATGTTCATTTGTCTTTATAAAGTTATATTCTTGTACCAGTGTTGCTCATTACACTCAATGAATGGATTTAGAATGAAGATTTAGCAAGCTAGATCAATCACGAGAAAATTAGAAACCTTAGGAAGAAGGCATGATAGAACTAAAGAAATTGAGGATAAGATCACTTGGGAAACAGTAGGAGTTAAGAGGGGGATTGGCAATAAAAGCCAGATTTAAAGGACCCAATTGTGCATGAGCATGGTTGAGGACGAAAAGAAATTTAGTTGGTCAGTGATGGACTTTCCCTCTTAGAACTCTTAAGGGAGCCCCCCTCTTAGATTCTTACATGCACATATATATCATATATATATATATATATCATATTCTCACATACAGCTTATCATAATTCAGTAGTGTGTTATAATAAGATGTATCTCATCTCTCCAACTAGATGGTAAATCTCCAAGGGACATGGGTGACATTTTGTCTTTCTTTGGAAACTCTACAGTTCTTTGCACAGTGCCAGGCATATCAACAGGCATTCAAAAAATGTCTGATGAACAAATGGACTCATTTAAATTAGAAAGAACAAAACATTTTAGTACTCACCTCAGAGAAACATATGATTCACCCCAGTGCTCCACAGTGACTTATATTCTAGAGCCCCATCTTTAAATCTGAGCCAAGTAAAGATATTGCCACCTTGATTAACCAATGTTTAAATGTTTACTTTCCTTGTCCTATATTATTATATCTCTCAGGATTCTTTTGTTCATCCAGCTAATGAAATGAGGATTGGGGAACTTCACCCTTCATTAGCTGAGACCCCTCTGTACCCACCCAAACTTGTTCTGCTAGGGAAGGACAAAAAAGGTAACACTGTGAACCTGATGTGGAAAATATGCCACAAATGCATGTGCATGACGAATCACGAGTCGTAACTTATGATACATAGTCTATAGAAATATTTTACAAATATATATTCTTAACATTGTTATGCTATCTGTTTTTCATACTTGCTTTTCTTTGTTCATTATTGTCAATGTTCATAGCATTATAACATTTTCCCCTTTACATTTCAGAATCAACTGATGAGTCTGAAGTTGACAAAACTCACTGTCTGAATAACAGTGTTTCCTCAGGCACTTACTCAGACTACTCACCTTCCCAGGCTTCCTCAGCATCCTCTAACACCCGGGTTAAAGTGGGGTCCTTGCAGACAACAGCTAAAGATGCAGTACATAATTCTTTATGGGGTAACAGGTGTGTTTAGAATTCCCTTTTTTCTGTTCCCAAGTGCTTACTTTCAGCAACTTTTTTTTAAAAAAATGGGATCTTAATTTTTGAATTGTATTCATCACATGAATGGCGTAGAAGACAGACGGAAGGGGCAGGTAAGCAATCACATTCCCCCCAGGATTTCCGGGAGAGGATGAATCCATTTTATACAGCAAAACCATTGTTTAAGGGAGAGATGGCAGGAGATTATCAGGTTGAGATAATAGGAACAGAAATTTTAAAGATCAGAAACCAAAAATCCTGTTTGCCCAATACTTATTTAAGACACACGTGGGCATTTCACTATCCCCAGTGGGGTTATGGATTAAACCAAGATGCATGGAAAGCACTTGTGTGCCCAGTACAAAGTAAATATTTAATAAAATTGTCATTGCTATTGTCATCATCGTTATCATCATCATCATCATTTTATCACCACCTGGAAAAGTTAGGCTATAAGCAAAAGTATTTAATCTTTCCAAAATGGTTCCTACTCTATTTTACTTCCATTATACAGATAAAAATCAAAAGCCAAAGAGCACAATAAAGTGATTCAGTGAGGTAGTAATTACCCAGTCTGATTCTTTTGTTTTGTGCCTTGTTCTTATGTTTTAAGGTACAAACAACAAATACAAATCATCATATAGGTAGTCAATGATTATTACTCATATTTTACTGATAATATCACTACTGTCAACAATATATTCTTTGGTAATTAATGGATAACTATTTCTACCTATCAGTGCCCATGATAAGAATCTTAACTCTTTCAGTTTACAAGTTCGTTATTTGTGATATAAGCTGAGCTTAATGAGGTACTTTGGAAGGTTCCTTCTAAATGTACTATTTAGCAATTAGCAATTAGCTTTAGCTAATTTTTTAGCTAATTAGCTTTAGCAAAAGCACTTAAAGGTCTTTCTCTCACTGATAATATATACATATATATGTATATATATATTATTCAATGTTATTAGAGTGCAAATGGTTTAGAATAAACCTAAAAAAATGAGCATCTTCTAGAAATACTGTGGTCACTGGCATAAACAAGCCAATGACCAAAAGTCATAATATAATATAATTTACATTCTAGGAAAATGTGTTCCCTATACAATGAATTTAGTGTTTTCAATACCTGGCCTTCAAATAAATGTTATTTGAAGACAATTTGGGTTCATTAGGTTTATCAAGTACTTATAAGAAAGGTACTCTCGACCAATAGTTTGGAAAGGTACTGAATCAAAAATTCCAGGGATAAGGACCAAGAATCAGGTGATTCTAATTATCAGACAGTGGCAGGACCATCACTGAAGACCTGTCTATTTCTTTTATTCATTTAATCATCCAACAAATATGTATTTTCATGCCTACCAAGTGCCAGGCACTATGCTAGGCCTGAAGAAGAAAGAAAAAAAAAAAATCTCTGCCCTCATGAGTTTACATTCTAGCAGAGGACACACAACAATGCACAATAAATAAAACAGGTAAGTAACTGATATAATATGTTAGAAGGTGATGATTACAAGGAGGAAATAAAAGAGCAAGGTAAAGGGGTGGATTTGGCGGGGGGCGGGGGGGGAAACGGGCCTGAAATAACTATGCCATCTTAATCGGAAGTGAGGTGTGGATGAATGATCTGTGAAACAGAGGATTGTGGCAGTCTTGGCTGCTTGTTCTCTTTCTGGCAAAGACCCAGCTCGTCCTTATTTTCATGTCTCATCTTCCCACTGTCTTCACAGGATTTCGCAATCTTTCCCACAGCCTCTCGATTCAAAGCCATTACTCAGCCAGCGGGAGGCTGTTCCCCCAGGGAATGTACCGCAGCGTCCAGACCGGCTGCCAATGAGTGACGCCTTCACGGACAACTGGCCTGATGGTTCACATTATGATAACACAGGGTTTGTTGCAGAGGAGACCGCAGGCGAGAATGCCAACAACAATCCTCTCTTAAGTTCAAAATCTAGAAGCACATCTTCTCACGGACGCAGGCCTTTGCTTAGGCAGGATAGGATTGTTGGTGTTCCCCTGGAACTCGAGCAGTCTACACACAGACACACACCAGAAACAGAAGTGCCTCCTTCCAATCCCTGGCAGAATTGGACCAGAACCCCTAGTCCTTTTGAAGACAGGACCGCTTTCCCTTCCAAATTAGAGACAACCCCCACCACCAGCCCATTGCCTGAAAGGAAAGAACATATAAAAGAATCTGCTGAAATACCTAGTCCTTTTTCTCCAGGAGTACCATGGGAGTATCACGATTCCAATCCCAACAGGAGTCTTAGCAATGTCTTTTCTCAGATCCACTGCCGCCCAGAATCTTCTAAAGGTGTTATTTCCATTAGCAAAAGCACAGAGAGGCTTTCCCCACTCATGAAAGATATCAAGTCCAATAAATTCAAAAAGTCCCAGAGTATCGATGAGATTGACATTGGTACGTACAAGGTGTATAACATACCATTAGAAAACTATGCTTCTGGGAGTGATCACTTAGGAAGCCATGAACGGCCAGATAAAATGTTGGGACCAGAGCATGGTATGTCCAGTATGTCTCGAAGCCAGTCGGTCCCAATGCTGGATGACGAGATGCTCACGTATGGAAGTAGTAAAGGGCCACAGCAACAAAAAGCTTCCATGACCAAAAAAGTCTATCAGTTTGACCAAAGCTTCAATCCCCAAGGAGCAGTGGAAGTTAAAGCCGAAAAGAGGATACCGCCCCCGTTTCAACACAATTCTGAGTACGTGCAACAGCCCGGCAAAAACATCGGCAAGGATTTGGTTAGTCCCAGAGCTTACAGAGGATACCCACCGATGGAGCAAATGTTCTCATTTTCTCAGCCATCCGTTAATGAGGATGCTGTGGTGAATGCCCAGTTCGCAAGCCAAGGTGCCAGGACGGGCTTCTTGAGAAGAGCCGACTCCCTGGCGAGCTCCACAGAGATGGCCATGTTTAGAAGGGTCAGTGAACCTCATGAGCTGCCTCCGGGTGATAGGTACGGCAGACCTCCGTATAGGGGCGGTCTGGATCGCCAAAGCAGCGTTTCAGTGACTGAGTCCCAGTTCCTGAAAAGGAATGGCAGGTACGAAGATGAACACCCTTCATATCAAGAAGTGAAAGCTCAGGCGGGAAGTTTTCCAGTTAAAAACCTTACGCAGAGGAGGCCATTGTCTGCAAGAAGCTACAGTACAGAGAGTTACGGTGCCTCCCAAACCAGGCCAGTTTCAGCTAGGCCTACTATGGCAGCTCTTTTGGAAAAACTGCCATCTGACTATAACTTGGGTAACTATGGTGACAAGCCATCAGATAACAGTGATATAAAGCCGAGGCCCGCCCCTGTGAGGGGAGAGGAGAGCTGTGGGAAAATGCCTGCAGACTGGAGACAGCAGCTGCTTAGACATATAGAAGCTAGAAGGTTAGACAGGGTATGTCTGGCATTTCTCTGTAAGAATACCCCCCCTGCCTTTAGTTGCACTGCACTGCCATCTCTAAGCACATGTAGGGAAGCATGAACTACACGAATGAGCAGACGATCAGCATTTTGTTTCTCTCTCTATTGTGGGGAAATGGCTCGTAACAGTTTCTCGTGGATGTTGTTTAACGCCCTTCCAGAGTCCGTAACCTGTAGGCGAATGATTTACCCAGTCTAGCCCAACTATTGTTAGTAAGAAAGAATTTGACGCCGTTGTGTGGGCTGGTGCTTCAGGTGCTTTCTAGCCGTTAAGGCGGAATGCCTCTCCTAGGACACAGAACTGTTCTCTAGCGACCTAAAGAGTATGATTTTTGTTCAATCTAGAAAAAGTGAGTATCTGGCCCCTCTCTGCACAGACTCACTTATTATAAAGTCAGGCCTAATTTGTCTATAAAATTGTCCCACACAGTTACTGCTAGGGGGCGACTAAAGTTATTACTTCCAATGAGCAATAATCTTTTCCCAGCAAGAAACAGAAAAATAAAATAAGCGGAGATTGAATGCCCTCAATAAAAAATCCTGCCATTTACAATGTTGATTTTTATACAAAAAGACATGTTTAACTTCAAATCATACTACAGGTGACAAAAATAGACGATGTCTTTATGAAGACTACAAAGGTACAAATTAGTGCATATATTGCAACCAAAAAAAAGAAAGTTAATCCCAATTCAGTTACAAACTGAGTCACATTACAGCATGGAATGCATAGTGATTGAGGAGGGTGTAAAAAAAAAATATATATATATATATATATATAATTTTAAAGCCTAGAATTACTTTTTGTTGCCTATTTGTATCTCCTGAAGAGAAATCTGATATTTCATTTTCTACTATGATCAATAATTGACCATTCTCATTGAATGTACTTTGTGGCTTTGGTGTAGAGGGTCTTGTGTACTCTGCATTGACCTTAGAATCTTAAGGTCCTTTTTGTGAAAATAGGGCCTTCTGCTCTCATTTTCTAGGGTTTAAATACTTAGAGTAAATTGGGGATCCGGGAAATAATATACCATTAGAAAGTTTTGCTCAGTAGTTTTATTATTTTATTTGGTGTCCTGCTAAAAGCACAGGTCACAGCATTTATTATATATTTCCTTAATATTGAATTTTGCATTTTCAGGTATACTCTTTCTAAATAATTATATTGTTTGTAGGTCGTGTCTACATGACGCGAAAACAATTATTTTTAGGGACAAGTGAACTAACAAATGTGAGTGTGGGTGTTAGTTTTCAATGTGGAAATTGGTTCTTCCTTGCAAAATATTTCATCAGAATGTCTGTTTCAAATAGGTATGCTCAGTCCCATTGAAGGGAGCCTCATCAAAGCCTCATGACTGGCTGTCAGTGGGAGACACCTGGTCAGTTGTCACCATGCCTTACCTCAACTTAGACCCTCCATGTAGACAGATAACTTGGAGGGCGAAAATATTTGGGGCCAAATAACACAGTACAGTTTGGGAACTCTGGCCTCGTGTAGACACGACCATACGTAACAGGGTAAGATGAACTAGTCAAGAAAGGTTATAAGAAGCTTTTCAGAGCATATGTACAATGACTAGTAATTTGAGGCAACAGAGGAGTGAGTGAAAACAAAGCATGAAAAAGAAGACAAAATGCTTTTGGTACCATCATTTATTTACTGGTTTCTCAGATAAATGGTTCCTCTCCTTTGAATGGAGCTACTCCTCCAGCTGGAGCAGGATTTTTGAGAGAGGAAACTAGGAGCAGGGGAGGGGGATTAGGATCGGCAGAAGTCTGCAAGCCCTGCCTGGCCCAGATCCCGAAAACTAAAAGTAAACTCACGTGTGTTTCCTATTGCTGTGACAACACCTTCCTTTTTAATTAGTTTCCACGCTTCCCCTCTTCGTTTATAATTCCCTCAGTCTGTCTTTCATTTTCCAGAGCAATTTCAATGTATATTCCATAGCTTCCTATTTAATTCCAAGAAATTAGGTTACCTGAGAGTATTGCTTCAAGCCAGTAGAGCCTGAAAGTTTGTCCTCCTGTTTTCTCCAAGTAACATTTCTTCCCCCCATCTCAATTGCGTGACTGAGCTATTCAGGCTGTATCTTACTTAGAACTTTCCAGCTACTCAAAAAGTTGAATTCAGGGTACCGAAGCACAGACCTTTTATGTAAGACTAGTTTTGACATAGCTGTGCTTTTTTTAACGTAACATTCAAAGTCAGACTGCACCGGAGATACCGTGTGTTTCCTTCCCAGGGAAATTTAGTTGAGGATTTGAACCCAGAAATCGAATAGTTATACTAGAAACTACACGATCTTTGTCCATTCTTCATAAGAGAGAACTGCCCAGAGGCCTGGATGTTGGATAAGCTTAACAGCCCAAGATAATGTTGGTTAAAGATCTTGCCTGGTGTTGACCTTGGAGAGGCAGCTCCAAGTACTGCCGTAGATAAAAGATGCTGTTTTCTCCTGTAGTTTAACTTCGAGGCTCATGCGTCCACCTGAGCGTCCCACTGTGACTGAGAGAATTTAAAACATGAACCCATATGTCCAAGACTGCTCCCCTTCTACGGGAGCTAAGAGGGACTAGACTGGAATAATTTTAAACCTTAAGGAATCATTCAAGTGCTAGATTGAAATGTTCAGTGTCCTTTTCATCTTTGGCATGGTGACAATGAAAAATCACTGGATGATATAATCAAGGATCCATAACAAATATGATCGGTAGACAAGCACACCATCAGGAGTTTAATTGTCCTTCAGTTGAGTTCAGTGAAACTGATGCTAAAAATCATTATTTTGCAAACAATGCCCTCAGAATAGAATAACTGCCTGTTGTTATTGTTCAGTAATACTCAGTTTTTAAAAAGTTTACTAAGTTAACTTGTGTAGATTTTTTTTCCAAAATAAGAGAATTTCTTAAAAGGGCCAAATACTGTCAATTACTACTTTCTTATGAGAGGTGGAAAGTGGAGATTGTCCTAATGGAAACTCTTTGATGACGGGACATAAAAATGTTTTAATTTAAATGAAGTTCTATAGAAGAAAATTAACTAGCTCTCAGACCCTTGGAATAACCTGAGATGCACCTGTTGAAGGATAGCCACAATGCAGATATCACCAGAGTGCTCTATAGGTATTTAGGTACATTAGATAAGTAGTCTTAATAGCTCAAGTCATAATTCCTTTAGTTTCATTATGAAACTTCTCCAGTTTAAAATGTAATTTTTAAGAAACAAAAAAAGTCAGAAACTTTGGATTCACATACAATTTCTTTGACTGGTTTAATTAAATTAATCAGTAAATTCAATTAGCCAATAGTCAGGTTGAATGATTTTTTTTTTTTTTTTGACCAGCTCTTTTTCTGAGTTGCTGTAATTATGTCTATAGACGGAGCAATAAAGGACACTGATTTTTGGCTTTAACATTGTAGCGCCTTCGTTTTAGGGCAGAATTAGAAGCTGGTATTTGTCTTGTCTATGTGTTTATCTCACAATGTGAAAGAGACCATGAGATTTGGAGCTGGCAAAATTTGATTAAGATCTCACTGTTTGAATTTTTTTTAACTAATAGACTACCACAGACGAACAACATTTGTCCAAAGTCACTACAATCATGATATATGAGAGAATAGGTTCTATGCCCTTGAGTTAGCAGCAGATGTAAAACAGAATGTAGCCTTGCTTTTTGTCTTTTCTGTAGTTTTGGATGGTACTCATTATGTGCATAACTAACACTGTTTACTGTATGCTTCTGTCTGATCAAGTGCATGTTTAAAAGACAGTTACTGTTTGCCCGCTTAAAGTTAAATGTTATAAATTTTAAACATGTTCATGTAATAATCAGTTTGTTGAGCATGTGTTCACACCCTGTCACATGATTATTTCCTCTACTCAGAATGCTGCTTACAAACACAACACAGTTAACCTTGGCATGCTGCCCTATGGAGGTATTTCAGCAATGCATGCAGGCAGAAGCATGACTTTAAACTTGCAGACTAAGTCTAAATTTGATCTACAAGAACTACCTCTTCAGAAAGTAAGTATGGACTGCCTTACATGTGTCAGCATACCAAAGCCAATTAATGTTGTTTGTTCACTTAATGTGTTTAGGCTGTACATACAACCCTACTTAAAGACTCTTCTGAGTCCAAAAAGCACAAGGGCAAATAATGTAGAGCCCGAACTCTTAGCTGCTAAATGAGTATTTGGAGCTAGAATGATTCTCAGGTTCCTGCTTAACAGCTTTGCTTTTTGGATTGAGCAGGTACATGGCTTTTTGAGTTGCTTTAAGGCTCATTTTCTTATTACTCATTTCTTTTTCTTTTATTCTTTGTTTTCCTCTCTTTTGTGTGTGTAGATATATGAACATGTATTTTTTAAAACATTTTTGGAGATAGTCCTCTCTTCCCTTGCTGATGCATTCTGAGAACAGAGCTAGAAATTATTGTTGGATTTCAGTTGATCCCTTTGGAAAAGACATAGCGACCTAAATTACAATGGAAATGAAGTGGTTGGCACTCCTAAATGCTTCCCGTTGTCTTTATGGAAAATATCACACAGAAATAAAACATGAGAAACAAGTTCGTGGCTTAGCTAGCAAATTGTTACTCATCCTAGACTAATGGAAAAGGAGCATGTTAACAGGGCTTTCAATATAATTGTAGGCTCATTTGAAATCAAATATACTGGAAGAAGAAACATTTCCATTGTCGAAGGAACATTTCTGCTGTTTTATTCAGGCAAAACTGAGAATGAACATTTTACCTGTTTAAATTGATTAATACCTCTGTCTTAGTTACATTTTGATGGAGACTAATGAGTCATTTTCATGCAATATGTCATTATGACTATATTATTAATATAGTCATTAACCTAGTAAGTTTTATGAAAAAAGCAGTGCAAAGTAGGGATAACAGAATGACAGTAGCCTCCAAATACTTCTCTCATAATAAAATTAATGAACATATGGAACTAACTCCCATCCCAGCAAAATGAGGGTCAAAGACCTCCAATCCATGTTTTATTGTTAAATTAGTCTGAATAACAATTCCTAACTCTGGATAGTTTGCTTCATACTGTCAATAGGGGAATAAAATCAAAGAGACATTTATATTCACAGCTTTTTCACCACCCACAGTCATTTTGGGGAAAAAAACCTAACTAAATTAAGAATTTGCACTGAGTAATAGATAAGACAGCACCATTTAAATAGGCCCCTCTCCTAGAGGGCTTGGCAATTGATAGAAATCAAACCCTTAAAGAGGATGGAATTTCAAAATTCAGTGGTCGTATTAGCAAGATCTTGATAGGAAGGGAGCTATTGCTTGCACCCGTTGAAATTATATGGAAAGCCCCTTATTTTGCTTAATGTTTAGCCCCATTAAACTCATCCACCTATAGAACAATATGAATATATTCAGTGTTTGAAAAATGGTAATATACTTGAAATCCTATTTCCCAATGTCTAAATTGTTCCCCCAAAATTAATTTGGTACCTCTATGTTGCTATATTAACTTTCTGATCTTGTTTGGGGTACCCTAGGGAATGGATTCATTAACTGTTAGTACAGTTCTAAGATAATCTATATATCAGAAATATTAGAGAGTTCTAATATTTAGAGACTTTTCAAACTTCCTCAGTTAGATACAGAGATGACCTAAAGGAATTCTCTTTGGAAGCTACATTAAATTGAAAACCAAAAATAATTCAAATATTGAAAGACTCCATCTCAAAATGAATTATCATCAATATGTTATTATCCACACCAGAGAGAGAGAGAGAAGAGAAGGCAAGGGGGAGAAAAGAAATACAGACAAGACAAGCACCCCATTACCCCTAAAAGACTTTATGACCCCAGATTATCAGTTTAAGGCCTTAAACTTTCAGCTTTAGGCATCTGAGGCAACTTTCCTATCCTGCTGCCAGTGCAGGAACCTTATCAGGTACAGGCACTGGGTGCTTGGTGTTTCAAGAATATTCCAGACTCTACTTACTCCCATGGATTCCACTCTAAGTCTTTACCCCTTCATCTTTGTGCCCAGGCACAGCACTTTTGCTGAGCTTCTTCAATTTGAAAATTTCTTTGTTTTTTCTGCCAAGTTTTAGAGTCATCTTCTCTTAAAATTTTCCTTTCTTGGCTCCACTGACCATTGCTAACAGGTCTTATGGTTGAGGTTCAATTTCCCTGAACCTTTGTCACTGGGAGAGGAGAGAGGCAAAAATTATTTTCCTTTGACTTACAAATGCATAAAAACCTATTACAACATTTTTGTCTTGCTGCTTAAGGTAATAAAAATTAGTATCAGCAATTTAAGATTTTGCAGTCTCTGAATGCTTGTTAGCCATGAGAACTGCATTGAAAATATAGAGTAAGATCAATTTATAAAGAAGAATTTTCAGTAGATCAAACTGTTCATTCTCCCATGGAAATACGAGAGCTCTTTTTATTTATAAAATTTCTAAATGACAATACTAGCCATCTCTACGTAGGTGCTGTGGCAAATAGCTCTGGATGTCGTAAGGAATCTAAATTAACACTATATCAAAAACTTATGATGTACTATATGCTGGCTAACTGAAGATAATAAAAAAGTAATAAAAGTAATAAAAAATTAAAAATTAAAAAATATAAATAAATAAACTAACATTTTCACATATATTACCAGTTAAGCACTAGAAATGGAGTTGTAGCTACTCCTCCGGGACCATTCAGGGGCTGACGTCCACACCCTCTCCCCGTACTCTGCTTGGCAAACCTTACCTCTTGCAATTAAGAGAAAGGAGCTCTTATTCATATTTTCTCTGTCACACAGAGACATTTTTGCAGGTTGTGTACCCAGAGGGCACCTTTCTGTGATTCTGACCTCCCCCCACCTCCATTTTGGTAACTGGAAGAAAGGCACTATTTGTGCTAGCTGAGGTCCTGACTCAGGGTGTTATTTTGTTTTTCGGTTTGAGTTTCTGTTTAAGTTACCAAATATATCTAGTTATTTTTTCTCAAATGTTTTAAACAAATTTATAATAAACTAATTAAAGGATATAGCTGTTTGTAAATGAAGATTGAAGTGAATATTTATGTAGATGAAAAGAAAAAACTCTCCCAGATTTTTCTGTGCTTTGAATATTTCTAATGTGTTCATATTAATTACATGCCAGGTCAAGTATTGTACATTTTTCATGGATTGCAAGCTACATCTAGGCTTCTTATACTATGAACCGTAAATTACATAATCTATGGTAGTTTTATGAAACCTACTAAGATATTAACAAAATGTTAAGATATACAAAATTATTTTAATATTTAATTTCCGTTAGTTTTTATTTATTGATGTAAACATCAAATAAACATCTAATTTCCTAAAAAAATTTGACAGTACTTGTAACCAGACATTTAACATATATAAGTCATTATTAAATTATAGAATTATTAGTATTTTCTATTACTCCATTTATTTATTCATTCATTTATTCATTAATCATTTATTTGCTGCCTCTCCAAAAAGCATTTAAGGCAACTTTCTATGCTTTATTAATGGTTCCATGTGCTTCTTCGGATGTGTTCTGTTGTAACTGAGCTTAGTTATTGTCTTGAAATTTTATGTTATTAGAGAGAAATATAATACTGTAAAATGTCAATTCAAATTGCCTTTTTTATTATCCAGATTAATGGTAGAAAAATATTTCGACAGGAGAATAAAGACTAGGATTTATTAAGAATCTACTGTGTGCCTTCGTACCATTAGGTACTTTAAATATGTTTTTTTCACACAACCCTCACAAACCCTCAAAGGAAGTGTTTATCTCCATTGTACAGACCACGAAACTGAGGCTCCTGTGTCACACAAAGGAACCTACCTACATTCTACCCTTTTCTTTCTGCACCTAACATAGTAGTAGGTAGAATTTGATCTGACCCTGCTTGGCACCAAGTTCCCTGCTGTTTTTACCATACAATGAGCCTTCTCAAATATTTACAAAACCTGACATTTTTAGGGAACGTAACTCATGATAGTTGATAAAGCTCTTTCAAACACGATATTATCTCATGTCATCTTCACAATAATCCAGAAAAATAGATCTATGGGATGGAGAAAAGACTACATAGTAGAACATATTAACTAAGGCAAAACTTATCATGCCCACATCATTCCCTATGTGCCACAGATACAGGGCTCTCTCAGTTAGCAGAACCTAATAAATGCTCATAGTTACCTCAGGCTCTTTAAGATTCACTTTCATTTCCTGGGCACTCGGTGTTACCAAGAAATATGCTTCATGGCGTTGAAAGGCCAAAGACTGTGAACGCAAGAAAATCACAAGTTAATCGTTCCTGCAACTGCACCCCCAGAGACAAGTAGGGCTGGGGAAGAAATCACTGGCCTCTCCTAGCTCTCCCTCTGCAGGTGTGTGGCTGCTAGTATAGTGTGATTTCTTCCACGCTGGAGAAATTGACACTTCTTTCCTTGTTCCTTTCTTTTTAACTTCGACCACCATATTATAACATAGCACCTACTGCTTATTGGGCTTTATTGAAACAGACACTAATATAAATTACAATTTCAGGGTAAGGGAAGTTAAAATTATGGAAATATATGTATGAAAGAATCTTTTCATAGAATTTTGCCTGGAAGAAGATGGCCTTGCTATCTGTTTTATTAGTTGATACTCATCCCACTATCTTTTGGATTAGAGAAATTTAGATAGAAATGTGTGCACCTAAATTATTTTTAAATTTCTAATGTCCTTTCTTACTGCATCTATGCAGATGACTCAGGATCAAATAGTACCAACATTTGATATGCATTTATTCACCCTAGTCTCAAGGGTTACTTACTTAATTCCATTTTTTTTTCGGCTGAAAGAAAAACAAGATTTGTGCAGCACCTTGGGGCAACTTAAGCCTATAGCTTCTATTGATTCTGCTGCATTTATTATTGGCTACCTATCACTCAAGAAAGATTCACTTATCTTTCTAATTATGAAAAAAACCTCCAGCCTGTAAATCCACATAAATCCTCAAGGACAATGACTAAAATTACCAAAATAATAATGTTAGTACTCATACAGATGCTTCCTCACCATGACAATGAAACGGTGGTTTAAAAAATCATCTGTATATTACATTACAACCTTCAGATTAAACCCCTTGAAATCATAATGATTTATATTGAAACTTGGCATATATTTATAGTACTTATTTTTTAAAAAATATATGCAGAAAATGAATAATGTAACAATAATTTTCACTAGAAATACTTTGGGGAAGATTATTTTTAAAACATTTTTAAATCTATGGTAATGCCTTTTGTGAACTATATGCCAATTACTAAGCAAAATAGATCCTTGAGTTTTAAGGCATATATCCCAAGACCTTTGCAGAGTGCCAAATGCTAATACCTCTCTCCTATAATTTCTCCAGCTAAATGCTATAAGTCTAATTTGTCAAGCATTCAGTGCACCCATTAGTTAGCTAACCAAAGCAAAACTACTAAATCAGCTAAGCTCATTTATTCATATTTGTGAATCCTGTACATACAAACATATTCACATATGGACACACATAAGCACATGCATGCACACACTCACACATATGTACATGTATAGCACAGATCTTCACGCACATTTACATCTCAGCAAAATTAGAAATTAATTCTTCCAGTAGACACTTGTGGTCATCCACAGTAGTCAAAAACATAAATGTTAAATCTACAAATGTCCATAGTCATTTCTGGGACTGTATCCCTGCAGCAAAACTTCTCCTAGCATTAGTGTATTTCTTAACAAATATAATTTCTGAGTTTTCACTAAATCATAATGACCATTTTCTCTGTTCTTTTTAAAATATTTAAAGACCTACAGAATTTAGAAGTTGAGAAAATGGTGCATTATGGTGATTTTCCATGTCTTTTATATTTAACTAGTTATTTATGCTGAGGAAAAGAAGACTCATTCTTACTTTTTTAAAGTATCTAAATAAAATATCTAGAGTGTGGTACTAGAAATAATTGAATGAATAACTGAACCTCAGTTTGCTTATTATCTCTGCAATAACAAATTTCAACAGTGATAGCTTCATCATTTTTTTATATATTTCAGTTGTTCCTTTTAATCTTTTATAGAATTTTAACAACTAAGCAACTGCATTTATATACAACTCAGTAGCATGTTATCAAAAGCATAATTTTTTGTAAATAGCTATACATCTTTTGGGACAGAATGTGAACCCACTGTATAATTTTCCTTTGGACCACACCCCCACACCCAACATTAATAAACTGTTTTCATGGTCTTACTATTTCTCCAAACTTAAGCCCCCAGAGTATCTTACTTAAGAAAAACAAAAACGTCAGAGCATTCTTGAAATGGAGAAAGGAAATTGCTTTCAGGAAATTCTTTTAATTTTGGTGTCTAGTAAAAGTATTTTTTTTTTCATGTGTCTGCATGTTTATGTTTCCTCTGATCCCTGTACTGTAGAATTGGTGTGGTTGCTAATTCTAATTTTAAAAAGAGAAAGATTGATTCTTAAACTAGGGAAGAGCCTACACCACCATCATGATATTAGGATTTTGACTAAAGGATTTTTGTGTTTTTTGTTTTTTGTTTTTTGTTTTTAACACCAAAAGAATTCTGCAATTTTCAGTTGCTCTCTGTGACTAGGAGTCCTGTCTGGGCAGCTGAGGCAAGACTAGTGGAGGAAATATGAAGGAGAGGAGACTGATATGGGGGGAAAATAAAAGAATACTTGTGTTACATTCTGGCCTCTTCTCAAAAATAGATTTTGCACAGGCACCTAACCAGATGAACACATGCATTATCCTACTTCACTGGCAAATAAATCAAGCCAGAAAGACATGGATATTAGTTTAAACCATTAATTGAAGCCAAAACAAACAAACAAACAAAAACACCGGTCAGTAGTGCTTGCCCTGAAAACTTATATTTTAACTGCTTAATTTTAATAATTTGACTTGTCATATTTTAATATCTAGAAAAATTGTGTGTGAGCATATACAAACATGTTAATCTGAAAAAGGAAAAGACTAGAAGTTTAATGCTTGAAAACAAACAGGCATTAAATAGCTGTGTTTTTTTTTCAAGTAGTCTGTAGTTTAAATGTGTTACCTACATGTGATTTTTCAAACAAACTCAAGTGAATTCACCCCTAACTAACCCAGATGCTTCAATTCAGTACCTTTTTTCTCTTTTTTCACATTTTCTGATAGACTCATGAAAAAGGAATTCTTATGGCTAAAGCACAAGAAGAAAATTGAGCTACTCCTTACTTTTCATTATATCCATTAGACCTTAGGAAAACTTCATCTAGTGTCATAATCTTATTTTAAAACAGTTCCAAGCAATCCCTTTAAAAAAAAATGCATGCAGTCAGAATGCAGATTGGATGGTTATATAATTGTTTTTTAAAAAACAACTAGGACCACTCTGTATAACCAGATCACGGCTGCCAAGCAGCCCATCTGTGCCATGTTGTGAAGAGAATGGCCCAGTTCTCCCATCCTGGGGTTGGACAGTTCCTCCCACAGAGTAGAGCTGCACATATACCTTCTAACTAGGCTTTATTTATCCATAGGGATACTTCAAACCATATACAGAAAATGGCATAGGAAACACTGAGCATAATTTCTCACCCACATAAAAATTCCCCAGGAAATCAAGGAGTATCTGGATATCCTGTAGGTTAGAGGAGGAGAAAGTATGTATATGATTATACATATATAATTATAAAAAAAAGTTGATCTGCTTCCACAGGAAAAATATACCAGTACTATATCCCTCCACTGGAGGCTGTCTTTCTGATGGTGTGTAATTTGCTATTACTCAGATCAGACTGTGGAGTCCTCCCTGGTATCTTATGTTAATAATAATAATGACAGGGGTATTATTATTTGTTAAAAATAATAAGCAGTAAATCAGCTGCAAATATATGAAGAATTTAAACTTTAAAGCATAAATGATCTATATAAATAAATTTAAAATCAAAAGTCATTTATTTATGCCATGATTCTAATAGCACAATATTTTTGATGTTCCTTTCCTATATTCCTAAAAGCAATCTGTAGATAATGTCATAGTACCATAAATCTTACACTATGCTAGTATTAACACTATGTTGGATTAGTGCAAGGCATGTTCTACCAGAATCAGTACAGTTTTATAAAATTTGTTTTAGGTTATGGTTTGAAATATTGAAAGTTACATACTATGTATTATATGGTTTCAGTTTATATTCTAAATGGTAAGATCATACTAAAGAAATGAATTAAGCAGGTTTTAAATGTTGTGGTTTTTAACAATTGGTTAATTTTATTCTGATTATTTTTTATTCAGGTACTGTAAATAATCTAAACTTTTCTTTAAAATTCAGTAAATAACTCTAAGACGGTTATTTTAATCGAATTTCTCACTGCTTCCAAAAAGCTGTCAATTTAGAATTCTTACTGAGTAAATAGTGTATAATAATTCTTCCAGTTCAGGATATTTGTTTTTCTGCAATTAAACAAAATTAATTTTATCATAGTCACTAGGCACTCTTTTCAGAAAATTATGATAAACTTCTATTACATCACTAAAGAATGCCATACCATTTTCGCAATAGACCCCGTCCCAGCAAAGCAACATTTTAGACAATGGACAAGAAGATGTATCTCCTAGTGGCCAATGGAATCCTTATCCTCTTGGGAGGCGGGATGTACCTCCGGACACCATTACTAAAAAGGTAACCAATTTCAAATTAATGACACAAACCATGAACCTTGTGCATCCATTGTAATATGTAATCCGTATCTTGTGTCTTAACAACATTTCTAATTTTGTAATAAATTTAGGCTAAATTTTATCCCACTATAAGGAGCTTAGTTAACTGTAAGCTCAAGAAATGAACACTACCAAATGTTAAGAATTGGTAACAAATTTTTATAAACAATATCCTGCTACCTCTCTGCAGATACTCTCACCTCTTACTAGTGCCTGACTCCCACCTTTGAAATGCAAGTACAGGATTGTGTGTAATGCATACTTCTGACCCTCTTTAGTTTAGCAGTATGGTGCAGCCAATTTGTGTAAAACGAAATTTGGCTAAAAAAAGGTTGATTTACCATTTTCAAAGTCATAGCAGTTCATTCATCCAGTCATTCATTCAATAAATACTTATTGAGCAACTGTATGTGCTCAGCTATGTGTTGAGCACTTGCTAGATACTGGGGAACAAAAATGACAAAGGTGGTGTCTTACCTTAAAGACCTTTTAGTCTAGTGAGGTAGCCTAAGTGACAGGTAGGCAATTATAATACCATATTATATCATCATGACGGGAATAAGAAGAAGCCACAACCTGGGAAGATAATTGCAACATATATGAGGGACAAAGGATTGGTATTCCAGAATATATTTTTTAAAACTCATATAATCAATAACAAAAGACATACAACACTACAAAAAATGGTAAAGTACAAGGGGAATTAGGAGAGTAAATAAACATTTTTAAAAACTGAATACTTTTGTCAATCAGAAATACAAAAAAAAAAGATGCTATTTTATACCTACTAGTCACAAAAATTAAGAAGTCTGAAAAATGTAGGTTGCTTACAACTATAAGAACAATGGAAACCTTTTTATAGTTCTTGTAGGAATAAAAAGCACAATCACTTTGGTATCAAATTATCTTATAAAGCTGAACATGCACATACCCTACAATCCAAAAATTGCCCTCCTGAGATATTATCCAAGACACTTGTAATGTTTACAATAGTAGAAAACTGGAAAAACCCAAATGCCAACCACCAGGAAAGTATGTAAATAAACTCTGCTGTTCACACAGAAGAGTATTTTAAAGCAATGAAAAGTAGTTAATCATAATTATGATAATGTGTATAAACTTTAGAAATATCATTTGAGTAAAAAACAAGTTTCAGAAGATGCAACACATCAAAACTATCATATTTATAAATCTCAAAAACAAGCAAAACTAAAAATAAATTGTTTAGGCATAAGTACATGAGTCAGAAAACTATTTTTATAAGGGAATGGTTAACAAAATTTATGATTATAGTTATCTCTAAAGGGAAGGCTGGGGGTAGGCTAAGGGAGGAAACTTGTATTATTCTTGCTACTGTTTTATTTCTTAAATTGAATTGTGGCTCTTACACTTAGTTCTTAAGTACATGAGTGTTTATTTTATAATTGTGCTTCATGACTTACATATATAATCACATACTTTCTTTGTAACCTAGGTGATGATTTTCCTCTTAATGACTACTTCAATGCTTTTTTAAAAAATATGTATTAACTATCACATTATTTTACCTAAATTAATTGTTAATGACCTGATTTGCATGTTAGTACACATGTTATCAATCTGCCTATTGGGCAATATTAAACATAGCTGATAAACATAATGTAGTGTGACTAGGGCAGTGAAGTTGGGATATAAGGCTATGAGAGTATCTGGAAAGGGTACTTGTTTAGTAAAGAAACTAAAAGAAGTCAAGAGGAGTGATGTGAAATAGGCCGGAAGGTAAACAGAAGTTTGATCATGCTGTACTTTACTTGGAAGGAAATGAGAAGGGGAGCATTGAAGTGTCTTAAACAGGGGAAAGCCAAGATTAAATTTTCATTTAAAGAACACTCTGATAGCTTTGCAGAGAATGAATTGTAGAGGAGAAAGACTGAAGGCAATGGAATGAGTTAAGAAGCTTCTTTTGTAATACAAGGGAGAGTAGATGGAAACAATGGGTGGTGGTGAGAAATGCCTAGATTCAATATCTTCTTGAAAGGTGAGCCAACATGATGTCGTGATTGACTGGACATAGGATATAGGAGATAGATATAAGTTCCATGATTGGTACACAGGTTTCTAATTTGGACAAGGGACTGATTTTATGCCATTCACTGAGATTGGAAGTACAAAAAGAGTACCAAGTAGAAGTGGAAGAGGAGAAGGTAGTTTAAGTTTCAATGTGTTGATTTGAGGTATATTTAGGGTATCTGAGTGGTAATGTTTAGTAGATATTTGGATATATTTATCTGAAGTTCAGGAGAGAAATGTTAGCTGAAGAAACAAACTTAGCAATCATCAGATATATGTCATAATTAGCTATGAGTGAGACAGATGGTGACATAGAACTCCATGGAACACCAACATTTAAGGGATGATCTTAGGAAGAACAGAGAAGGAATAACCAAAATTTTATCAATAGGGTTCTTTCTGCCACAGGATCTAGAAAATTCAAAGGAAACAGCCTTGAATGTTAAGTAAATATTTAGCTGATTATCAAGATCTAGAGTAAGCCTCAGATTTAGTCTTCAGTTATATAATCTAAATACTTAGGGCTTTTTTTCCTCTCCACTCTTCTATCCATACTGTTGGCTTTATCCTAAAATTGGTTCCTCTTATTATTATAAGTGGGCTACCAATGACAATTGGAGATACAAGCTTCCTTTTTCAAATCCATCAAGGGAGAGAACCAAGTTCCCAATAGCTGTTTGTTACAAGCAGAACTTTTCAACCCTAAATCTCCCAACAAACCTCTTCTTACATCTCACTGATCCAAAATAGCTAAGGACTTCCCACCCCTGGCAAGTCAATAAAATTATATGATTGGCATTGACTAATCAGTTTACGTAGAATAGATAGGGCTCTCAACTCCAATGACCTCTAAAAAACTAGAAGGAAATAATGTTTTAAGGAAAGAGTGGTCAACAGTGTCACATGGTGCCAAAAAAAAAAAAATCAAGCAAGGTAAGTATGATTAAAGACTCTTTGGATTTAGAAATGGAGAAGTCATTGGTGGCCTCGGCAAAATCAATTTACTTAATTGATGGAGTGGAATCCATTGGAACTTACATTAAGGGGTAGATAAACATAGAAACCTAGAAAACTCAAGAAAAGAGCTTCCTTTTGAAAGGAATGAGAGTATTATGGTAGAATCTAAGGAGGGACATAAGGAAGCCAGAAGGAATATTTAAGATGGCAGACACCTGATCATATTTGAGGAAGTTGAAAATCTCAGAGAAGAAAGGAGGGGAATCTACTTCTTTATGAGGAAAGATGAGAGGATGAATGTCATAGCAGGAAGTTAAAGGAATACCTATCAGAGCCAAGGGGAAGTTGCCTGACCAAAGGAGGGAACTATATCCACTTACATAGTTGCAAAGGGCTACTATAATAGTCCCATAAAAGAAAAAGATTTATTCACCTATTACTCTAAATGGAATTAACAGATGTTTCCATTATCCATCGTTATATCCATTTTACCTGAAATCTATTTTTCAAACTCCATAATATTATGTTTAATCATATCATGAATACAAATCACGCTGATCATTAGTTTGCTTGGTTTTCTACTTAAAAACCCCATGCAATCCTGTATTGATTAAACATTTGTGAGGTTGTCGATCTTCTTAAAGACTAACATAATTGCTTAATCTATCTGAAAACTTCATAACCTTTTATACTTCTTGTCAAATGTGAAATAATGTAGTATATGTCTTTCATGTGTAACTCATTTGTATCTTCTTCTATCATGATACCCATTTTCAGACTACCCCAAGTTATAGCACCTTTGCCTAAAATATGAGATTTTAGAACATACAGATGTGTCTACCTACTATCTCATAGAGTAAAGAGAATAAAGAATGCTCTAAATTTTCAAATTTAGTTTTTTTATTATCTATAATAATTCAATCTATTAAGTTAATATTCAGTGAAAAACAACCTAAGAAAATGAAAATGGTAATGGAATTATTAGCCTGGGCTGCAGGATTTACTGAAATAGCTATGAGAATTATACTAATATTTATTGGGTTTATATTTCATTATACAGTGAATGTTTTTAAAAATCAATATTACTTTTGCAGTTGAAGTGAGTAGTCATCAAGCTAGACAGAGTGAGGATGGAAAATTAAAAATTGAACTACAAATGGAATAGGGAATCAAAAGAGAGTAAGTCGTGAAGAAGTCTTTGCCAGCTCCATTTGAGTGTATTTCATAAAGTCTCTGTATTAGACTTTTTTGCATCTTATTGCTGTGCCTAGAGATACTCCTCTGTTTCTACTGTGATACTCCAGCTGTGTGATATCAGTGCTGTGATAACTGCTGTGATCAGAAACCACTGTGATGCTTCAGAGATTCAGGGGGAGACACAATTTTAGAAAGGCTTTGATTGAACTGTGGCTCTGTGTTCTGGCTATCATAGCCCTTTGGTTGAACTAATACTAGTAATACTCATGGGTATGCCTATGAGTATTCCAAGCACTAAAGGAGAACAAATTTGGGTACCCTCCAACACATAAAATATTTTAGACACATAAAATAATTAGACAAAAGGTGCTCATCAATCAGAAAAATGTTGTTCTTTACTATTTCTGTCCTGCTAATCCTTGACAAAATGTTGAGGGTGTTAAATCCTGACTTGGTTTTTTGTTTTGTTTTGTTTTGTTTCTGAGTAGCAAGAGGTGGGATTTAACTGACTTATTTTTTTAATGGTGTGACAGTAGGTGGTAGTTTTCAATTCTCTCTTGCCCTGTCAGTGTCCAAAGTCTCAAATTCTAAATGTCCATTAATTCAAAAAGTCTGGGAATCACTGCTAGGAGAACATGTCACAGCTATGTAAATCTCCCTCTGAATTCCAAGCCGTACTACTCAAGCACTTTAAGAATTGCTATTAAAAACTTTGCAATGGCTGAAAACAACAGTGGTTTCGGGAGTATTTGTATGTTAGACTCCCGTCACATCTCTGCATTAACTGCTATAGTCTATTGGATTATGCTGCAGTCACCCTGGTAAGAAATATTATGTACTATATATTAAATATTACTGTGTCAGGCATTGTGCTAAATGTTTTAATATATTTCTTCATCTAATCCCCATGACAACCGTATCAGGTAAGTACTATTATTTTTATCCACTGTATGAAAGAAGAAACTGAGTTTCTCAGAGACACGGAGTTTAGGTTAGATTACTTGCCAAGATTTCACAGGTGACTAAATATTTTAGATTGCTCTCCTACATTGAAGAGAAAATAGTAGGAAGGTCATAGTGTAAAACATAAGTGAAAAATTTTTCATTTTAAAGTCAGACATTGGGGGTACCTGGGAGGCTCAGTGGGTTAAGCGCCTGCCTTTGGTTCAGGTCATGATCTCAGGGTCCTGGGATTGAGCCGCCGCCTCCTGCCCAGTAGGGAGTCTGTTTCTCCCTCTTCCTCTGCCCCTTCCCCTGTTCTTGTTCTCTGTCTCTCAAATAAATAAGTAAAATCTTTAAAGAAAAATTAAAAATAATAAAAAATAAAAAAATAAAGTCAGACATTATACTCTGATTTGGTAGACTCCTTTCATAGGAATGACCAGGCTGTTTTTCCCTAAGTCTGAAATGACAAACTTTTTTGAGAATAGTGAGAGTCTTAAAAAAATATGGAGAGCCTTAAGTTTGAATATCCCTGAGAAGATATAAAATTGAGGGATAAAACCATGCTGGAGCAGAAAAGCATTGCAGCAAAAAGGCTCAAGTGGTGTATTAAAACAAATGAACCTTAAGACATTTCCTTTCTGGAAAGGGTAACCAAGAAACTTTAAAATCTTACTGATATTAAATCTGAAAATTTTTTAATATGTAAAGACTAGACATTCCAAGGTCTCTTTTAGCATTAGCAACTCTTCCCTCCCCACGTGTCTGGTTTTTCTAGGTTAAATACATGATAACTTGGCAGCTAGGATAATAAAGATAGGTATCAAGGGTTAACATGAGGACAGACACAGTTGAAAAGAAAAGTATAAAAACGCAGCTAATTTAGTCTTGGCTCGCGGACTTGTCCCTCATGCTGAATTTGCCCATGATTTTCTCACCCCTACAACGCCAGCTCAGCCATTAAGGGCTTCATGATTGCCAGATGCTTGTCATCTCCAAGGCACGCCCAGCAACTCATTAGGAGAAACGTAAAGAAATTTAAGGGAAATTATATGGGCTTTTTGATCATTTTCATGTCCTTTTTATTCTTTCTTTCCCAGGCCCCCAAATTGGAATTTTCGGTTTTTCAGATTATAGGAAGTATTACAAATTTTTTAATCAAGTTTCTGGGAAGGAATTTTCATTCCTTATTTTAATTTTGGCATTTCTCTTATATCTTAGTATAATGCACTTTACCATTTCTTTCTATACATGTTTAGAAA
This sequence comes from Callorhinus ursinus, assembly GCF_003265705.2. NCBI lineage: Eukaryota > Metazoa > Chordata > Mammalia > Carnivora > Otariidae > Callorhinus > Callorhinus ursinus. The sequence goes on along the minus strand of NW_027397071.1, from coordinate 44,231,096 downwards.
GAAAAGATCCAAAATACCTTCTGAAAATCTCATATTGAGAGAGAGAGAATGAGAGACACAGAGCACGAGAGGGAAGAGGGTCAGAGGGAGAAGCAGACTCCCCGTCGAGCAGGGAGCCCGATGCGGGACTCGATCCCAGGACTCCAGGTTCATGACCTGAGCCGAAGGCAGTCGCCCAACCAACTGAGCCACCCAGGCGCCCTCATTTTTGTTTTAAAACAACTAAATTAGGAGCTCCTGGGTGGCTCAGTTGGTTAAGTATCCGACTCAGTTTTGGCTCAGGTCATGATCTCAGGTTCTGCTTAAGATTCTCTCTCTCCCTCTCCCACTGCCCTTCCCCCCCCCAAAAAAAACTGAATCAGATTTCTACTAGAATTGGTTTTTCACTTGGTAACAAAAGTCAATCTATAGTAGAACTTTTCAAAAAAGTTAGAATTTTTAAATAAGAGGTAGATATTTTCAAGTGTGACATATGAAAATTAACCTATATATTTAGTAATTTAAATAAAAGCATCCTAGTGTTATGCCACAAATATCTAAATTATATAACCATTACGTTGTAGTCATTAACAAGTAACTTTCTGCAAACCCTTTTCTATTAAAAGCAAATATTGCTATCCCCACTCTATATATGTGGAACTAGAACAAAAATAACAATAATTCTTGGCTTTTGTAATTTAGCTGAGATGGAGCAATAGTGCTGTTGGAGGGTGGTTATAGTTTGCTTCCGTGGAAATAGTGGAAAGTCTAGAATAGATAAGAAAGATGAATATTTAAATACTGGGAAAAGTAAGGATGGCAGATAGAGATCAGTAAGATCTTGAGGCTATGAGAGAGCAAGTCACCGGGCGCCTCGGTAGCACAGTCGGTTAAGCGTCTGACTTTTGGTTTCGGCTCAGGACATGATCTCAGGGTCCTGGGATGGAGACACATCAGGCTCCGTGCTCAGAGTGGAGTCCGCTTGAGATTCTCTCCCTCTGCCTTCCCACTTGTGAGTGCTCTCTCTCTCTCTCAAATAAATAAATAAATCTTTTAAAAAGAGAGAGAGAGAGCAAGTCAAGATGTAGAAGACAGATGGGAAAATCAACCCAGTAAACTTTGCATATAGGAGATAAGATACAGGGAAATAGAAATGTTTCTCATTTCTATCAACTACATCAGAGTCAAGAATATCTGTTCTAGTCTGAAATAAAACTGAAATGAAAAAAAATATTCTGAAACCTTAGTAATTGTCAATTCTGTAGCTAAACTCTCCTTTTATACAGAAAGAAATATATCAGGTAGAGTAGGTTTTGCCTAAGGCTTTGTATTTTTCCCTCCCAACGCAATGTACATTATTGACAGTGAAGGACCCCCAGGAGTAATGCCTTGACTTCATCAGTCCATAAGCAAATGAGAACAACTTTCCTGATCACTGTGAATAATGCCAAACACCATCCTGGCTCCCACTTTTCTGCTTCTCTTTCCCAAGCCTCATTTTTCTCCTCTGATAGGAGCAAATTTTGCACTGGTCAGAGTAAATTTTTCTTCAATTTTTTCTGGTAGACTGGGCCATCACGGAAACTCAAAAATAGATAGGAATCCTTTATATAGTCATTTTCAACTCCAGACATTTTTCTAAACATTAGGAAAAGATCTTTCTGAGTCACTTGGTAAGTGGAGATTCTCCTTGCTTCCCTCATCCTCTCCCTGTCCCCCTCAGTTGTGGTGGTGTCCCTTAGGGCTCTGTATTGAGCAATATAAAGACTGCGCTGATATCCATGTTGATGGCATATTCTACTAGGGCTGCTGAGCCTCAGGAAGAAATAACAGCCAAACGCATTCACTGTCAGTGAACTCTGCCCAAAAAACGAGAAATGAGTCAGTGAAAGGGCAAATTGATGAAGTCATACAATTATAGATTTTTAAATTACAAAAATGAAAACAAAAACAAAAAACTTCTTAGCACAGTCTGTTGCTCCCAGAGAGACATTTCTTACACTGATACATTGCAAAGTTTTTCTCTTGACCAAAAGCCACTTTTTTTCAGGGAACTAAAGTTTTAAAAGGAGAGAGAAACAGTGGGAAGATACCAGATGTATGAACCTCTCTCCCTAGCAGGCTCTGAAAACGACTCTCTAGATCTACAATAATGCAACCCTGTTTTTCTTGGAGTTTTGCCATCCAGAAATAATTTGAAACTGATCATTTATGTAAATAATAAGTACCCACTCATTAATTTTACCCTTGGGTTGAAAAAGGAGTTTTAAGCAACACACCAGTTGCCTGGAGGCCAGAATATCCACCCTCACACAAATATCCTTCCAGGTTAGGAGGGGTCAGGAGTAGGAGAAGTAGATAGGTGAAAATTATATCTTATTTGGCTTCTGTGGCTAGGTATCAATTATTGATAATATTGTTAGGCATCTACCAAATACTCACTGTAGGCTATTTGAAATTTCTGATGCTTATATTTAGTCACTGTGTTAAGAACATGCACTAACTTCCCCTAGCTAACCCATATATGCTTCTTTCTCTACTAAAATAGCCTCAACATGTTCTTTATGGCAAACTGTTCAGTTATTGTTCCAGAACAGGATGAAAATGCACTGCTAGAGGTTAAGTTAAAATACGTTAGACAATCCAAAGAACAATAATAGGAGTTGTAAGCTAAGGGCTCAAATCTAGTCTTGAGAATTTCAAGTTGCACTCCTTTTATGTCACCAGAAGCAGAACTGTTATTCAGATGAACTCTCTTAAAACCCAGCTTATTGACTGACTAACAAGTTACCTTTTCCAGTAAATCAGTGCAGCCATGTCTTTCCCTATACTAGAGAAATAAGAATGAATATATCCAATGAGATTCAGTGCCCCCCACAATTGCAAATAAGAGAGAGAAGCCTGAATAAATATAAAGACTTGCTTGTTAAACAATAACTAATCGCCAAAGCAAGAGTACATGGCCTGTAGGAAGTCAAAACTTTCATGAAAAGGGGACCCATCAGAGGCTACCATGTCCTTGGTAATAGTACCTGAATCAGGAAGAAGCATTTGAAGAAATCAATGAAGTAATATCCTCTATTTAATGATCCATTTCAAAGATATAGTTTGTTAATCTGAACAGCTAGGATGATGTATTTTTAATCAATTGATTTTAGTATTATTTAATTCATATATTTTTTAAACTTCCTCTATTTCTATTATGGAATGAAGTTTGTTCTCAAAAATAATGCAGCTAAGAGATTGTGGAAATGTAAATGGAAAAAAGTCTTCTCTAACTTAAAGCAGAAGTGACAGTTGAATAAAATACTGTTCAGTTTCACAGTCACTTTTTAATTTTTTTTTTACTTAATACAACATTAATTCTTTAACTTCCAGAGTACATCCCTTTATCTCAATCTCGGGGCAACAATACAGCTGTCTCCGGTAGTGAAAGACATCACAACATCGCTGTCATAAAATCAGGAGATTGTTCTCATCTGGACTGACTCTAAATTATTTCCTCAATAAAAGTGCAAACCCAAAGAGTGTCTACCAAATGACTATTAAGTCAGAGGTAAAAGAGAAAAACAAAAACAAAAAACCTCGCCACAGATTAAAACAATAGAATGGCAGATTAAAACAATAGAATGGCAGATTAAAACTATTTATTTCATAAAATCTTGACATAGGTATTCTTTAAAACAAATGACTGTTCTACTTCAGAAAATTGAAATAACTCAATAACATTTATGCTGTCTTCATTTTGGAAGAAATATAAAAGCAAAAAGAAAACGCAAAATTAATCCAATGTAATAAAAATGTCCATGATTGAGTATGTAATTTGAAGACCTAAACAACATGACAACTGGCAGATGATCAAGGATTGTTGCCAGATAGAAGATGTCAAAATACTAAGATCCCATTTCTTGCCACTTGATTTTTATCTGATTTAGTCTACTATCTAAAGGTTCTTAGAAGTCTTAAGGGTGAAGGAATAATTGTCAAATTTTTGTTGTTACTGTTAACATCTTTCTTTTTATTTTATTTCAGGAATGTGTAAGTTAGCAGCATCACAAAACAAATTATAGGCTGAACATGTCAGGTAGCTCTAATGTCATCATTTTTGCTATTATGGATCCTTTATTGTTCTTTCATTTGGTTAATAATTTCCAGTTCCATAGCTATGTTTTATAAATTGACATTTAATCATAAAAGAATATGCTTATGAGATTCAGTAAGCATGAAAAGACTGTCTGCACATATCCACCAGCTGTCATCCTAAGGCACATGCTCTGAAGGGAAAGGCCCTACTGCTTCACCTTTTTATCTGTCATTCGGGGCATTGGAGTACATCACTGGTTTTTGACTCTAAAAATTTAGTCAACAAGTATTTTGAATAACCCCCTCCCAAAATATTGCACTGTGCTAGCAGAATGCTATGTTACCCAGTCCTCAGGGCGGGAAAAAGAACATCTTCCTGCCCTGTCTCTTTTAAGCTTCAGAGCTCCCTTCCAAGATGTCCTCTAATGCCCAAATGGGAGAACATAGATTTTTGGCATCAGAACTGCCCTAAGTGAATATTAAAAAGAGAGAGAGAAAGAGAGAAGAAAAATAATGCTTAATAGTTTGGTTACCATAATCATAAAACAATATCTATAATACATGGTCAGACTGTATTATGGTGCTTAACATAGACATTCTCGTATCATCTTCACAACAAGCTAATGGGACAAGGAGCTAGAAGCATGGAATTGAGGAACACAGGATTGGAGCCCAGTAATGTCTGCTTCTACAGACTGGTCTAATCACTGTTATACTATTCAAGTATTGTATCCCTCCCTCTCCACTCAACCAAAATAATTCAGAAAACATTGTAGCATAGCCCTGTTGCAATAGTAAACAACCCTCAATATCAGGAATATATTTGATATATAGTTAGCTAGTACTTTTTGCCACAACTTGGTATTGTTTCTTCTGTTCCATGTTCAGAAGAGAGAAAGAAACCCTGGCACTAGTCATGTGCTTAAAAATCATTTTTGAGTCCTCTTCAACTTGTTTTTCTTGACCCTACACATATCGAGTATTTGAGATATTCTTAAATGCACTTGTTTTCCGAACCTTCATTTTCTTTAATCTGACACATTTACAAATTCTTTTACTTACTTTTGTGACTCTCAGAAAGAACAGGATCAGGAGCTCTAAGCATGAGTGAAACCTTCCTAAGATTCTTCCATCATATTGAATTAAGTTCATTTTGTTAATTTTGTTTCTCAATAATTTAGCTCATCAAACTTCCTGATTATATCATCTAAGATTCCAACCACCACTTCCTGTTTAATACAGTCTCCATTTTCCAAAAAATAACCTAAATCCTGTCACCAAAAACCACTGGTAAAAGTGATAAAACTGCCCTGTAAAATGACAATTACACTAAAACATAAAAACTAAACTCTTCGCTAACCTGCAGGAAAAAAAACTCAGGGTTTTTTTTTTTTATTAGTTTTTAAGATCTTGCTCTTTTTTTTTTTCTTTTAAGCAGGAGTGCAAGAGAAACTATAAGCTTTAACTACATCTTTAATTGGCCCTTGAGCATATTAAGCTTTGCTGTTGAGTTTCCATGTCGGGGAAAAGAAGACAGTGATGCATACCTTGTAGAGTGGTTCTAAAACTTAAGATCGTGATGTAAAATATTTATCACAGTGCTTGTCATGTAAATGTTTAATTATTGGTAGCCATTATGATATTTATTATTTTGGATAAAAATCTGTTAATTATGGCAAGCTAAATTTTCACTTAGCGTTGTTCCTAACAGTAGGCTGTTAATGAGGCCAAGGTCATGAGTTAGTTAGTATCCCTTCTGAATTACTTATAAATGAACACGGGCTGTACTCTTCACCCAGACAGTTTCTTGAAATCCTATAAATAATGGGGGCAGAGGTGTCTGAGGGAAAAAAAAAATGAAGGTGAATCACCTCAACTTAAAATACTAGCCATATTAGTGAAGAGTGAGTAGTATCATCTGTACTTATGGCAGAATTGTTTTTTTTTTAATTTGTATATGCTGTACCCCTCCGTAAAAGAGGCCATTTTTCAATATCTAAAACAAAATGCATAACTTACTGCTTGCTAGCAAATAACTTGTAAGGCAAAATCTCTGAGTAAACTGGAGTCCAAGGAAGCATAGAGTTCAAGGATTGGTGGATTTTCAAAAGTTGGACTATTTAGGGGTTCATTGACCTTGAACTGGCGAAACACAGTTATTTGAATGAGGCTGTTGCTGATTGGCTAACTTTCAGGAGCAGTTTCTAATGTAAATTGTCATTAATTAATTGCAACAGGTTTAAAAAACAGTTCTTTTGCGTGATTATTTATTTATTGCTATGTCCAAAGAACAATCAGACCTTTACTTAGCAGAGAACTTTTTATTCTCAATGCAATTATTGAGTACTTACTATGTAGCAAACAATATGCTCAATTTGTTACATTATCTTCTTAATCCTCACAATATTCTGTGAAGCACTTGTCATTATCTACAGTTTTCATTTGATGAGCAGAGGGGCTTAGGTAACTTGCATAAGATTGCATAACTAAAAAGTGATAGAGCAAGAAATAAAACCCAGAATAGTCTGACTCCAAAGATTGTTATCTGTACTGCCTATATTACTTTTTAAATTAACTCCTGGCATTTCTACAACCCTCCATTTCTATAGTTTTGTCTTTAAGAATGTCATACAAATGGAATCCTACAGTATGTAATCTTTGGGGATTAGCTTTTTTACTCAGCATAATTCCCTGAAGATTCATTCACATCATTGTGTGTGTGTGTGTTAAGAGTTTCTTCCTTTTATTGCTGATTAGTGTATTATGGTAAGGATGCATCCGTTTGTTTAACCATTCGCCCACTGAAGGAAACCTGCGTGGTTTCCAGTTTGGGGCTGTTATGAGGAAAATTGTTCTAAACCTTCATGGACAGGTTTTTGTATGAATGTAAGTCTTACATCTCTAGGATAAATGTCCAGGAATGTAACTGCTGAATCATATGGTTCTTGCATATTTCATTTTTTAAGAGACTGCCAAATATGTTTCCAGAATGGCTCTACCATTTTCTGTTTCCAGCAGCAGCATCTGAGCGAGCCAGTCTCTCCTCCTCATTGTCAGCATTTGTTGCTGTCACTATGTTTTTGGGTTTTTATTTTTTTTATTAACATATAATGTATTATTTGTTTCAGGAGTACAGGTCTGTGATTCATCAGTCTTACACGCTGTCACAGTGTTTTATTTAGGCTGTCTGATACATGCATAGTAAGAGCTCACTGTGGTATTAATTTTAAGTTTTCTAATAGCTAATGATATTGAATGTCTTTTCATGTGCTTATTTGCTGCCATCTGTATTGTCTGGTGAAATGTTTCTTCATATCTTTTGACGTCATTCCAAATGGATTGTTTAGTTTCTTACTTCTCTCTTTTGAGAGTTCTTTATTCTTGAACTATTCTTGTCAGTTATGTGATTGGCCAATCTTTTCTCAAACTCTGGTTTGTGTTTCATTCTCAGTGTTTTACATTTAAGTCTGATCTATTTTGAGCTAATTTTTATATATATCCAGTGTGAAATGTAGGTCAAGTTTCATTAATTTTGCCTATGGATGTCCACTTGAGCCAGCACCATTTGTTGAAAAGGCTACCTTTCCTCTAGTGAATTGCCTTTGCACCTTTGCCAAAAATCATTTGGGCAGATTTTTGTGAGTCTATTTATGGGTTCTCTGAACTGTTCCATTTATCAATCTGTCTGTCCCTCTGCCAGTACCACACAGTCCTGGTTACTGTAACTATAATAGTCTTGAAATCAGATAGCCTTATTCTTCCAATTTTCTTCTTCTTTCCCAGAATCATTATAGTTATTCTAGTTTCATTTCTTTTCAATGTAAATTTTAGAATAATCTTATCCACATCCATAAAAAAAATCTTGCTGGGATTTTCACCAGAATTTGTTAAACCTGTATATCAATTTGGAGAGAATGACATCTTTACTATGTTGTCTTCCAATCTGTCAGTATGTCTTCATTTATTTAAATCTTCTTTGATATCTTTCATCAGCATTGTGTAATTTTCAACATAGAAGTCCTGTGCAGGTTTCATTTGATTTACACCTAAGTACTTAACTATTTTTGAGTGATTGTACATAGTGTTGCTTGAAATTTTGATGTGCACATATTTGTTGCTAACATACATAAATACATTTTGTTCTTGAATCCTGCAAACTTGCTCAATTTACTTGTTCGTTCTAGGAATTTATTTTTGTTGCTTCTTCTGATTTTCAAATGTAGACAATCATGTCATCTGCAAGTCAGAACAATTTCTTCCTCTTCAATATGTATGTCTTTTATTTCCTTTTCTTGCCTTAACCTGTTGACTAGAACCTCCAACACTATGTTGAAAAAGAGTTGTGAGTGTGGACATCTGTGCCTGTCCTTCATCTTAGGGCAGAAGTATTCAGTTTTGCAACATTAAGTATAATGTTAGCTGTACATTGTTTGTAAATGTTCTTTATCAAGTTGAGGAAGTTCCCCTCCATTCCTCTATCTCTAGGGGGTTTTATTATAGATGGGTGCTGAATTTTGTCAAATTTATTCTGCTTCCAATGATAGCATCACATGATTTTACTTCTGTAGCCCATTAATATGGTGCATTGCATTGGCTGATTTTGAAATATAGAACAAGCTTTGAACAACTGGAAGAAGCCCCACTTGGTCATGGTATATGATTCTTTTTTTATACCACTAAATTCTGTTTGCCAGTATTTTGTTAAGGATTTTTGCATTTATCCTTGTTTGTCTGTAGTTTTCTTCTTTTTTCCTCTCCCTCTCTCTCTCTCTCTTTTTTGTACTGTCCTTGTCTGGTTTTGTTATTGGGGCAACACTAGTTTCATAAAATACATTGGGAAGTGTCCCTTCTTCTATTTTCTGGAAAAGAGCGTGTAGAATTGGTATTAATTCTTTTTTTTTAAGATTTATTTATTTATTTGCAAGAGAGAGCACAAGCGGGAGGGGCAGAGGGAGAGGGGGAGAGAGAATCTCAAGCAGACTCCCCACTGAGCAGATCCTGAAGCTTAGCCACCTGTGCCACCCAGCGGCCCTGGCGTTAATTCTCATTTAAATGTTTGGTGGACATTGGGGAGGGTATGTGCTATGGTGAGCACTGTGAATTGTGTAAGACTGTTGAATCACAGACCTGTACCTCTGAAACAAATAATACATTATATGTTTTTTTTTTTAAAAAAAGAAGAAGATAGCAGGAGGGAAAGAATGAAGGGGGGGGAATCGGAGGTGGAGATGAGCCATGAAAGACTATGGACTCTGAGAAACAAACTGAGGGTTCTAGAGGGGAGGGGGGTGGGGGGATGTAGGTGATGGGTTAGCCTGGTGATGGGTATTAAAGAGGGCACGTACTGCATGGAGCACTGGGTGTTATACACAAACAATGAATCATGGAACACTATATCAAAAACTAATGATGTAGGGGCGCCTGGGTGGCTCAGTTGGTTAAGCGACTGCCTTCGGCTCAGGTCATGATCCTGGAGTCCCAGGATCGAGTCCCACATCGGGCTCCCTGCTCAGCAGGGAGTCTGCTTCTCCCTCCGACCCTCTTCCCTCTCGTGCTGTCTATCTCTCATTCTCTCTCTCACAAATAAATAAATAAAATCTTTAAAAAAAAAAAACTAATGATGTAACGTATGGTGATTAACATAACACAATAATAATAAAAAAAAAATGTTTGGTAGAATTCTCCAGTGTAACCATCTGGGCCTGGAGATTTCTTTCCTGGAAGTTTTTAAATTATACATTACATTCTTTTTTTTTAAAGGTTTTATTTATTTATTTGACAGAGAGAGAGAGAGAGAGCGAGAGAGGGAACACAAGCAGGGGGAGTTCGGGAGAGGGAGAAACAGGCTTCCTGCCAAGCAGAGAGCCAGATATGGGACTCCACCCCAATACCCTGGGATCATGACCTGAGCCGAAGGCAGACACTTAACAACTGAGCCACCCAGGCGCCCTATACATTACATTCTTGATAGTTACAGGGCTGTTGAAATTATTTCTTTTTGGATGAATTATGGTAGTTTGGGTTTTTCAAGAAAGTGGCCCATTTCAAATGAATTTTCAAATATATGAGTATAGAGTTATTTGTAGTATTATGTGTTTACAGGATCTGTAATCAAATTCCCTTCTTAATTCCTAATTTTGGTAATTTGTATATTCTTTCTTTTTTTTCTTTTTCAGTCTTGCTGGAAGCATGTCAATTTTATTGATTTTTTTTTTCAAAGCACCAGCTCTTTTTTCTCATCTATTTTATCTGTTATTCACTTTCCATTTCATTAATTTCTGCTCTTTTTATTATATCCTTCCTTCTGCTTGCTTTGGGTTTATTTAGCTTTTCTTTCCCTAGGCTCTTGATGCAGGATCTTAATTACTGATTTGAGGCTTCTTCTTTTCTAATACATGCATTTAGGGTGATAAATTTCCCTCTCGGCACTGCTTTAACTGTGTTCCACAAATTTTTATGTGCTCTATTTTCATTTACATTCAGTTCAATGTATTGTTTTATTTCTCTTGAGACCTCTTTGACCCATGGATTATTTAGAACTGCATTGTTTAGTTTCCAAGTATTCAAATCATTTTATTTTTCTGTCATTGACTTTTAGTTTGATCCTATTGTGGTTGGAGAATACCTTCTGTGTTATTTCAATTCTTTTAAATTCATTGAGATTTGTTCTCTGGTCCAGGATATATTCTTAGTAAATATTCTGTGGGAACGTGAAGATACTGTGTATTCTGCTGCCGTCAGTTGGAATGTTCTATAAATGACAATTAGATCTGATCAGTTGATGGCATCGTTGAGTTCTTCTATATTCTTGCTGATTTTTAGTGTAGTTCTATCAAATGTTGAGAGAAGAGTGTTGAAATCTCCAACTGTAATTGTGGATTTGTTTATTTCTCTGTAAGTTCTATCAATTTTGCTCTACATATTTGCAGCTCTGTTGTTTGTTGTGTACACATTTAAGATTGCTATGTCCTCTCAGTAGACTGACTCTTTTTTCATAACATAAGATCCCTCTCTATCTTTAGTATATTTTCTCTGCTCTGAAATAAACTTTATCTAAATTAATACAGCCACTTCTCTTTTCCTCTAATTAATATTTGCATGATATATGTTTTTAATCCCTTTACTTTTTATCTGCCTATATTGTTATATTTGAAGTAATGTCTGCATATACTTTCTATAGTCTGCATATAATTGAGTAATATTATTTAATCCCCTCGGCCAAGAGCTGTCTTTTAATTTGTGCACTTAGTCTTCTCACATTTAATTTAAGAACTGACACATCAAAGTTTAAGTTTTAATGTAATTTTTTGTTTTTTTCTGTTTGTTCTCTCTCTCCCTCCTTTTTTTTTTTTTTTTGCTTCTCTCTTTTGTCTTCTTTCTTACCTGCTTCCTGTGTGTTATTTTTTTAGAATTTCATTTTTATTTATGTATAGTGTTTCTAATAAATCTTTTTGTGTAGCTTTTTAAATTGTTGCTCCTGCTATTACATTGTATATACATAAATTACAAGAGTCTGCTAGTTTCATCACTTAACGGTTTAAGTGAAACGTAGAAAATTTATCTCTATATCACTTCATCCTCCTCTATTTATAATTGTCTCAAACATTTCCTCTACCTACATTTAGAACCTCTACATATATTTCCTCTACATACATTTACATTTAGATGGTGCCATAGTTTTACTTTAATCATCACACATAACTTTGAAAATTCAGGAAGAGAAAGAAAGTGCATTATACTTACCCATATATTTGTTTGCCATGTTCTTTCTTCCTTCCTAAAGTTCTAAGGTTTCTTCTTTTATTATTTCCATTATTTAGAGAACTTCCTTTAGCCATTATTTTAGGATAGGTCTGGTGGTGACAAATTTTCTTCATTTGTCTTCATCTAAGAATGTCTCTATTTCCCTTTCACTGCTGATGAACATTCTCATTGGTATAGAATTTTACTTTGACTGTTCTTTTCCTTCAGCACTTGAAATATTGTACCACTTCTTTCCTTTCTCCATGGTTTTTGATGAGACATCCACTGTTATTTGAATTGTTCTTCTCTGGTAAGATGTCATTTTTCTAAGGTTGCCTTTAAGACATTTTTCTTTGTCTTTAGTTTTCAGAAGTTTAATTATAATCTGTCTATGCATGGCTTTCTTTGGGTTTAATCTGTGTAGTATTATTCTCTCTGCTTCTTAAATCTGTAGGTTTTTGTCTTCTGACAAATTTCAGAATTTTTCAGCAATTATTTCTTCATTTAATTTTTAGCCCCATTCTCTTTTTCCTCTCCTTTCAATAATATGATTGTTAGAAGTTTTGTATGGTCTCATATGTCCCTAATACTCTGGTTTGTTTGTTTGTTTGTTTGTTTTTTCCAATGTGTTTTCTCTCTGTTATTCAGACCGGATAATTTCTATTGCCCTATTTTCTAGTTTACACATGTGTCCTTTGCTCTCTACATTCTGTTGTTAAGCCCTTCTACTGGGTTTTTCAGTTACTGTATTTTCCAGCTCTGAAATTGCCATTTGTTTCCTCTTAATATCTTCTGTTTCTTTGTTGAGACTTTATATTTTTTTGCTGGGTTTATATTTTTTTTTCATTTGTTTTAAGCATATGCATAATTGTTCACTGAATATTTTTTTAATGGCTACTTTAAAATCTTTGTCAGCTAATGCTAACATCTCTGTCTTCTCAATGTTGGTATTTCCTGATTATCTTTTTCCATTCAGTTTGACATTTTCCTGGTTCTTGGTATGATTGAAACCTGGACATTTTCATATAATGTTATAAAATCTGGATTGTACTTAAACCTTCTGTTCTAGCTGGCTTCCTCTGACACCACTCCAACTGGAGGAGATGGGGCACTGCCTCATTCTGGCTAGGTAGGGAGAAGTCCAATTTTCCCATTCAGTCTCCATTGACACTTGAGGCAAAGTCTTCTTGTTTTTGCTAGGTGAGGACGGAATTTCCATCTCCCCAGATGGTCTCCACTGATACAGTGAGGGTAACCTCATTGGGTGATAGAGAAGGTCCTGACTCTCTACAGGGCCTTTTCTAATCATACTGTTGCTAAAGTAGAGGGCTGCCTCATTACTACTGGGTGGGAATGAAAGCCCAGGCTCCTTGTGTGGTCTCTATTGGCATCCTTAGGGTGGGGGAAGACTTGCTACAGGCAGATAGGAATGAATGCACTGGCAGCTTACTTGGCCTTCTTGGACACCACCCAGGCAGGAGTGTTGGTGTGCTTTGTTACATCTTTATAGGGGTAGAAGTCTAGGCTCCACACTTGGTTGTCACTGGCATTGCCAGGGTGGGGCCACAGTTTTTCCCATGGTGTTTGGTTATAGAAGAATTGTTATTGTCTAAAAGTCTTCTGTCTTTCTAGGCTGCCCCTTTTCTGGTCCTATGGCTAGAGAGAGAAAGCTTCTGTTGGGGCTTTCTTCTTCTGCATCTGTTGGTATCTTGGGGTAGCCCACTTCCTCAGGTCCAAGTCTGGCATATATGACACAAAAATAAAACCCAAGAGATTCACTGCCATGTTGATACTTGGTCTCCATATCTGAGTTGATCTACTTTCTTCTTTCTTCTTTCCAGAGTTTCCTTATATTTGTTTGCATAAAATGTCCAAGGTTTTAGTTGTTCTTGGAGGGAGCAGGGCATAGTATGTCTATTCCATCTACCTGGAATCAGAAGTCTAACTGCCTAGATTTTTAAAACTTAACCCGCTTACTAAAAAAAAGTCACTATAGAACACATGGTAGAAAGAGAAAGTAATAGGACTGTTTTGTTGTTATTGTTGTTGCTTTACAAAATTACTGAAATGGACTCATTTAAATGAGTATCAGTGGTTCCTTGAAATCAGTTCCTGAGTTATCCTTTGTAGATGATTTTGTGTTGTTGACACTGCTCCCAAACATTTTTTGAACTCTACTGGACTTAATGTGAGAGAATTAATTGTGTCCCTTTGAATATTCTCAGTGGCATAAACTGTCATCCTTTAAAGCTGTGTTTGATTTTTGGAAGCAACCTCAAGTGGTTCAAGAGCCAAGATGGCTAGTAAAACAGATGACCAAATTACATAATATACTTCTCAAACAGTTTTTCTAAGAGAATATTGTGAACCAAAGCATTGTTTTAGTGAGAAAGTCATTTCTTTTATATCATACAGAACTTCCGAAACACTTTAAATTTCTACATAATAAGCCTGATTAGCTGTGGGCTGACTTTTGCACGAACACTGCCCTTTGGTATCAATCAATATTTCTTTTCTGTGGTATTGACATTGATGTTTTCTTGGGTCCTATGGATATTGGAGTTTTTCTCTGTAAATTTTGACAGTATGGTTTTGGGTCAACTTGAAAACACTATATTTCATCACTATTCTCCTCAAATATGTGTTATTTTGTCCAACCTCCCCTTGAAAGTTCAAAACAAATGTCAGATCTTCTCTCTTTCTTTTTATCATTCAAAATGTGTAGCACAGTCTTTACAGAAACCTTTATGTTCAAATTCCCCTTCAGTATGAGTCAGTGTTCTCAAAGCTAACCCTCTGCTTGAACAAATCCAGCCTCTGACATTTTCTACATTTTCATTAGCCCTTTGTACTTTATCATGAGCATCCTCATTACCTTTCTTAAGCCTTTGTGTCAGTCAAAAAAAACTTCCTCTTTACAGTCCCTCCAACACCATAATTGTTCCTTTAGATGTCTTGTGTCATTTATGTTTGCTTAACTCCACACAAAATTTAGTGTTAATTCTTGGCTTTCTACAGCTGTCGCTCCCCATCCCCATTCAGTGCAGCCTGTAGTCCCAATAGAGAGTGAAATAAGAGTACTGATGCAAGGAGAATCATTTTATAGCACATCCTTCCATGCCTACTTGATGTTTTACCAAACTATCTGAGAACATGAGCCTCGTCACTTCATAATTGTGGGAAGATTACTAAATACACTTATTTGCTTAACTATAATGCTCTAAGTCACAACCATAGGATCTAAAATAGATAACAGACCTAGTTCAATAAGTAGGAATGACCTTTTGGAAAATTAAAGAGCTGCTAAAGAAATTTAAGATATCCTGCAGTCGGGTCCTTTTCTTCCTTTTCATGGTTCCTTTTCAATTCACAGTTCAACTATTGGGGGAGAGAGTCGATTTGGGGGTTAGGGGATTGCAGTATAATTTTGTGTTTAAGAGCCTGATCTTTCAAAACTAATGGTGTACTACTATATGTTGGCTAACTGAACATAATAAAAAAAAATGGGCAGGGGGAAAAAAGAGCATGAGCTTTCATAGTCAGACAGCCTTGTCTCAAATCCTGATCCTGTCAGTTTGCCAGTAGGGAAAACTACTTGGGGAAGCTGCTTTACTTCTCCAAGCCTTAGTTTCCTCATTAGTAAAATTGGATAATAATAATTCATAATAGTTAACCTCTAATGCTGTTGTAAGGACTAAAGAGGTAATATGTGTAAGATAAGTTTTAGCACATTGTTTGGCACCTAGTGTTTCAATAGTAGCCGTTATTTATTAAATGCCAGTTACTGCTTCAGTCATTGAAGATGGTAAGTAGGATATGGTGCTTGCCTTCAAGGAGTTCCAAATCAAAGCATAATTCTGGGCTCCAATTGTCCCATCAGAAGGGAAAACTAAACCAGAAAAATAAGTCTACAGGCTATAATCGTTATATAATATGCAAACAGTTTTTCACCCTTGGATAGACCATTACCAGAATATTCTAATCAATGAAGAGATTGTTAAGTGGTCCTTATTAATTTTCTCATGTAGATTATGCATCCATGTTCTGGATCCCTCTAAGTTTTTCTGGGTGTTAACAATTCTTTGCTTGTCTACATGATCACTTTCAATTAAACTGCTGGTCTTCCTCTTGTCCACTGGCTCAAGCACTGACTGAAGACCCATAAGTATTATGCCAGTGGAGGTGACAAGCAGATTTAAATGTAAAATCAACTTATTGTTCCATAACCAGGCTAGTCAGCTTTCGTCAGCCGACATCATCAGCATTTCAAACTCCAGGAAGTCATTGTCTCCAACTATGTAACTTAGCATGCCAGTGAGTTCATTCAGAGTATAGCAGCTCAAAATGTCATACGGCTTATCATGGTTTTCCTCTCCTACCAAACAAGAGAACATGAAATTCCAGGGAGGTAGGAGAGAATCACACTAAGGGGAACAACTTGACCAGGAGGGTGTTCAGTCATCTAGAACAGCTCTCAAATTTGTAACATCTCCTTTCATTTATCTCTGAGAAGGGCATAGATACAATATAGAAACATACACTTGCCCTTTATGAAGGTTCTTAGTTGTGTTTATGATGTTATAGCTTTGCCATTGCCGGTTAGTTGCATTGGATAGTGTTGAATTGATAATTATTTTCACATTGTGCTGGTATAGTACAACTCTCTTTTTTTGCATATTTTCCTCCAATTTCTCATGCCTGAAATATCCTTACTGTTTCTGAATGTAAACATTGTACATGATAACAAAACAACCAGTTGGGCATCTAAAAATATAATCAAATGGTTGTTTACTTTGCCATACGCATTGCCAAATAATAATTTTGAATATTTTCTTCACTGAAATCACCTCTTGTTTGGAACCAAGCAATATGACTCCCATCTTCTCCAAATGATTTTCCACGATCACTGTCATTTCCTTATGTTTCTTAATGTTGCTCTTTTAAAAGAACTTTTAAAAATTCAAATTAATCTGTTCCTTGAATACGTGTTTAATAATTTTTCCTTTATTCTTCCTGAATTTTTAATAAAAAATTTTTATTAGTTAGACCTCCCTAGCTAATGAATGACAAATCTGTTACAAACAGCAAAATTCACAGGCTTTCCTAGCTAATGAATTCTAAAGTGAAATTCAGCTTTGAATTCCAAATCATCTACCCTTAAAAGACCAATAAGAAAGAAAATGAATGCAGGAAGTAACCCCTCAGAGGCCTCCATAGTAATAGGTGAAGTACCAAGCACAGCAGTAAAACATATGTTTAAAAGTATTAATGATAAGCATTCACTTCCCATGTGAGACCTCCATGTTAAGCCATACATAATTATAAAAGGCATGTTCTGGGTGACCAGCCCAGAAACAGGACTGCTTGCTTGGTGGAAAAGATACCAAGTAGGATGACTCAAGAAACTGATGCTAAAACAAAGGTGAGAAAATCAGAATGAACAAGGAACCATATGCCTATGGTGTGCACCATAGCATTTGAAGATGAGAGACCAAAGTGAGCATGTCCTCTTCCTCCAACAGTCACCCTTAAGGACTGAGAAATTGTCATTATTTCTTTAAATGAGATACTAATGAATGTCTCTGAAAGCTCACCATGGGATGATCTACATACAGAGCTCACTTTGAAGACCTTTCCGACATCTAGTGCCTCCATGAGCTACAGATACTCACAGGAATTTATCACATGGTTCATTTTCAATGTGACTTAAAGATTCCAAAAACCATACTCTTGATTTAATAATGCAGAACATGAATAAATATTGATTAACCTCACCTGAACAAGCTCACTGTGCACCTGTGACATAAAGGAAAATACACCCTTCGATTCTTTTGCTTCAGAATCAGGAAGCAGGCTCTACCATTCTCCCCCTGATGTTTCCTATACTATATCTCTCTCCCTGCTGTTAGTAAAATAAAATGCCAGATAGAACTCCACTTTATTTTTAATCTGTGACTTCTTTTTGTGCTTGAGATTTCAGAGAGAATTTTGCTCCCTTAAAATGGGGGATAAAATAATCTCTGGCAAGACACCAGATGACTACAAATGTATATAATGCGACCTTGCTCCAATATTAACATTTTCACAAACCACAGTAGGCAGACCCTTGCTGTTTTTTCATTTTCCTTTCCAGCAGTGGCTGAGAGCCCAAGTGATGCCACTTTACCAGAGAGGTATTCTGTATGTGTGTGTTCTACTTTATTTTTTTTAAAGATTTTATTTATTTATTTGAGAGAGAGAGAGAGAGAGCACAAGAGAGGGGGGAGGGTCAGAGGGAGAAGCAGACTCCCCGCTGAGCAGGGAGCCCGATGTGGGACTCGATCCTGGGACTCCAGGATCATGACCTGAGCCAAAGGCAGTCGCTTAACCAACTGAGCCACCCAGGTGCCCCATGTGTGTTCTACTTTAATCACATCCTTTCAACACCACGAATCGTCGTCTGACAACTTGTCTTCTCCACAGGCAGGCAGCCACATCCAGACTCTGATGGGGTCCCAAAGCCTTCAGCATCGGAGCCGGGAACAGCAGGGATATGAGGGGAATATAAACAAAGTGACCATCCAGCAATTTCAGTCACCATTGCCTATTCAGATCCCCTCTTCACAGGCCACCCGGGGACCTCAGCCTGGACGGTGCTTAATTCAAACTAAAGGGCAAAGGAGTATGGATGGCTATCCAGAGCAGGTGAGAAGGATTTTTATCACTGATGAATTCTCAGGAAATGTTCAGGGAAGTCCGGTGAATCCATGGTTTACCTTCCCCTCTAATGTAGTCTGGGACAAATTAATGCTCTCACCATGCTGAATGGAGTGGAACAGTCTTTGTAAGGGTTTTACTATTGCTTTCAGTGGTTAAACCCTACAACCTATAAAAACTGATAGCTGGCAAAATGCCCATTTCACATAAGGAGAAACTGATGAATTGGAAGTTTTTCTGGTTTATCCTACCCCTTTTCCTGTTCACGCTCAACTCTAACCGAGTGCTATAGCATGGCTTTTGAATGTTACAGAGCTTCAGGGAATTTGGTGTGTTTACCGAGGCCTCTGGTGAAACTGACAGTGTGAAAAGTAAACTATATGTGGGAACCTTTCTGAAAAGTCCTATCTTCTGATTGTTGAATAGGACAAAGATAAAGCTTTGCTTGAAGAAAATGATAAAGAGCAGTAAGAAGGGAAATATTTCTGAAATGCTCTAAAAACTACTGATTAAGTACCCTGTAGCAAAAAAAAAAAAAAAAAAAATGCCTGGTCTCATGACCTATCTAAAATTAGGATTTACTTTTCATTATGGAATCTGTTTTTCTTCCTTAGAACCAGAAAACTGAATAGAGCTTTCTATTGGATTATATTATGCTTAGAAAGTAAGACATTAAGATCTTAATACTCCCATAAAATTATTTCTCTTATTTCATTCTTCAAATAACTAAGCAAAGCTCCTACTGACTTCACTAACTCTTTAATATGGTTTATAAAGATTTCATTTTATTATTGACTACTCAGAGGTTCAGACATCACCCTACCTTATTTTCTGAACATCTCAGACATTGCCTTCATTCTCCAGTTTTTTCTTTTACACAGTTAAGAGCCATTTTTTTATTTGGATCCCAGCTGCTCTAGACATTGCGTCTACTTCTTAACACCCTTCTTGAGGCTGAGATAAGGTATTAATCATTCTCAGAATCACAGGCTTTTTTTTTTAAATCATTTTCTTCCTGTCCTACCTTGATCTAGGTTGTGTTGGACTTAAGGCAAATAAATCAGACAGGTGCCTTTAATCGGTTAATGACATGAGGTTTTTAATTCTCCAGAGATTTTTGAAAGTTAATACAATTTTAAATTTTGTTTTACTACAGGCACCTAGAGGGTTAAAAATTGTTCATATTTCCTCCCCCCACAAATATCATAGCCCCAGTGAAGTTCTTGGATTTTGTTATGCCTATTAGCAGCGACATGTTTTGTTTTGTTTGTTTTTTTGCCCAGAATCAGCACATTTAAAAATCCACTGAGATCAATGCCCTCTGTTTCACCTACTTTGAACAGTAGGTTTAGTTTTAGCGTGCAGTTATTCTGAGCACTCTAAATTTAGAGGCCTTTTTTACATTATTTTTCAAAATCCATAAATTGTATAGTTTGACTAATGAGAGGATTACTAAATTCTAAAGTTTACATACTTATTAAACTTAAAACATCATGATTCTTTCAGAGGAGGTATTTGTCATTGCTGACAGGTGTTTTGATCCACAGTTCCAACATCAGGTGCTTTTCAATCTGAGAGGTAAAAACTGAAACATTCAATGGCTGTGTTAAGGAAGGGACTTAAGTAAATTCCTCTCAGCTTCCCATTTTTTTTCCTGCCTTGGTTTCAGACTGAAATGGTTTGGAATGCTGAGATAAAATTTACCAGGTGAATAATATATTGTTATTATCACTAATTTGACTCATAACTTGTTCATAACTTGTTCAGAATATATTGTTATTATCACTAATTTGACTCATAACTTGTTCAATATTTTCAAAAGAAACTAACATTAACTTGGTTTTTCTCTTTTGCAAATGTGTAGTCCATGACAAACTATATTTATAAATGTGGAACATACAGTACCAAAGCAGAAATAGGAAGGAAAAACATCCACATGGTGCTTCATACATCTCAAAGCCCTTTCATATATTAACTAATTTGATCCAATTAATAATGATGTGGTACAGATAGAGCAGTTTCTGTCTTATTGACTAGAAAAGTAAGATTCAGAAAAGTTAACTGTCTTGCCTGTGGTCACACAACCATTTAGAAGCTGAGCCGGAATTTGAATCCCGTTTCTTGAGTCTATCACATTATATGCTGCAGCCTGCTGCCCTAGAACCAAACACAGAGGTCCAGAGTAAGCCCACACCAAGAGAGTAAGCAATGGAAAATTAAACCTTCAAGTCCATGTCTGCCCCAGACAAGAGGACACACCCACTACTTAACCTAACGGATCAGGATGGCAGGAGCTCCATAGTTGTCTCCTGCCAGTTCCTGAGTACACATCCGAACTAAAGTTTGTTCCTGACAGAGAATTTATTACATTTGAATTACATTAGAATTAGCCTCTGTGAGTTATACAAAGTGAACTGCATCCATCATATTCAAGGGAAAAAAAAACAAATCAAAACAAAACTCCAAAACCTTCCCAATCTACCTTGGAAGAAATCATTTTCATATTTAATAATATGTGGGGCACATGAAACAGTTGACAAGATTTCAGACATTTCTTTAGATTAGATGCTCTGGTCAGCTAACTGAAGGGCTCACAAGGGTGAGGCTTTCATCTGTTGAGGCCAACTGAAGAAAACATTATTCTGAGTCTTTGGTGATAAAAACTTGGAAAATTTTGTTTTTCTTAAATTATGGATTTTTAATTTAATAGGCAATAATTTGATAAAGGTGGTTAGAAAATAGGCATTAAAATGGTTTTAATATATGTTATTTACTCAATTGATTTCAGGGACGTCCCATACCTCATTCAACTCCACTTAAAGTATTACTACTATTTATAAATATTTTCCCCTAGAATTTTACTCTTCGGTAACCAAAATAATACTGCAACTCTGACATTATAAGCCACAGTTGGAAACAAATAATGTGTAACTTAACACCATAAATTCTACAAATTGACTTTCTAAGTTCTGTGCAGTCAGATAGTAGAATTCAGTCAACACTGCAGTAGGAACCGAAGGACTGTCTCAGTGCTCCAGTAAATATATGTATGATCTTCTTGGTTTCCTTAAGTAGAAAATGAAGGAAATGAAATGAATGACCTTTATAATTTATTTACGGACAAAAAGCATTTGAGTTTCAATTTCCTAGATATATACAGAGTTGGCTAATTTTTTCTGAAAGATCTAGAAAATGGCATATCAGAGGATTTTATTCATCAGTCTTTATTTACTATGTCTTTTCAAAAGATTTAATTAGTACTTTGAGCTGGACTTGCATCTCTAAATCACAACAAAAGAAGGTATGGAAATAGAAGAATTAAAAAATTAATTATTCTTGAATATCAACATGTATACATTTGATTATATTATTAGATATTATATAATTATATATTGTTATATAATTATTTTATATAATAATCTATTATAACATATAATTATTATATATATTATATATAATGATTATTGTATATAATAATATAGTTTATATATTATATACAATGTATTATATATTATGTATCATGTCATATAAATCAGATCATGTCATTCTTCTGCTTAAAAAGCCCTAGTGGCTTTGAAATTTCGGAGATCATATACATTCTTATTATGGCATAAAATCCCTACAGATCTGGCCTCTGCCTCCTCTTTCTACTCCTTCCTTCACCTATTTTTTCTCTAGTCATGCTGAACTTATTGTTGCTGTTGTTATTGTTATTGTTGTTGGTAACAGTATTGATATAGTTTACATTCCTTCAGGTTCACCTGTTTAAAGTGTACAATTCAGTGAGTTTTATATATTTATACAATTGTGCAACCATCACCAGAATGTAATTTTTAAACATTTTCATTATTCCGAAAAGAAACTTTGTACCCATTAACAGTCACTTTCCATACTCCCCTCCATTCATTTCCCCCCAGCCCTAGGTAATCACTCACCTACTTTGTGTCTCTATACATTTGCCTATCCTGGGTATTTAATATAAATGAGATCAGACAATATATGAGGTTTTTTTGTGACTGACTAATTTCAATTAGCATAATGTGCTAAGTGTAGAATGTATTACTAATTCATTCCTTTGTGTTGCCAAATAACATTCTGTTATATGGATATACCACAAACTGTTTATCCATCAGTTTATGTACCTTTGGATTCTTTTCTCTTTAGGGCCATTATGAATAACATTGCTATGAACATTCATGTACAAGTCTGTGTTTGGATATATGTTTTCATTTGTCCTTAGTAACTTAAGAATGAAATTGCTTGGTTAAATGGTACTTATGTTTTAATTTTGAGAAGCTTCTAAACTTTTGCCCAAGGTGGCTGCCACATACTACATTTCCACCAGCAAAGAAGAAGTATTCTAATTTCTTCACATTCTCACCATTATTTATTTTCTTGCCTTTTTTATTATAGCCATCCTATGAAGTAGTATGTCATAATGATTTTAATATACATATTAAATAATATACATTATATAAATGTGTATATGTATAAATATATGCCATGGAACATGGCATGCCATGTTCATATAAGCAATGCCATGCCATTGAACAACTGGCAAATATATAATATATATATATAAATAATATACATACTAATATACATTAGTCATATGATAAAAATGATGTTAAGTGCTTTTTCATGCATTTATTAGCCATTCATATGTCTTCTTTGGATAAATGTCTATTAAAATTCTTTACCCATTTTTTATATTTTTTAAAAATATTTATTTATTTACTTGAGAGAGAGAGAGCAGGAGGAAGAGGGAGAGGGAGAGAGAATCTGTAGCAGACTCCGCACTGAGCACAGAGCCTGATGCAGGGCTCGATCTCACAACCCTGAGATCATGACCTGAGCCAAAACCAAGAGTCGGATGCTCAACTGACTGAGCCACCCAAGTGCCCTTGACCATTTTTTAATTAGGTTATTTGGGTTTTCAATTACTGAAATTTAAGAATTGTTTATATATTCTGGATATAAGACCCTACTCGTATATATGATTTGCAAATATTTTTTCCCATTCCTTGAGTTGTCTTTTCACTTTCTTGGTAGTCTCCTTTGAAGCATCAGTGTTTTTAATTTTTATAAAGTCATTCATCTCTTTTATCACATTTGGTTTCATATCTAAGAAATCATCACCTAATTGAAGATCATAGACTTACTCTTGTATTTCTTCTTAGAGTTTTGTAGCTTTAGCTCTTACATTTCAGTCTCTGATTAGTTTGAGTTCATTTTTGTATGTGGTGGGAGGTAGGGGTAAAAATCATTATTTTGCATGTGGATATCCAATTGTCCCTGCACCATTTGTTGAAAAGACTGTTCTTTCCTCATTGAATTACCTTGGACATTTTGTTGAAAATCAACTGACCATAAATGTTAGGGTTTATTTCTGGACTCTCAATTTTGTTTCATGGATCTATATGTCTATCCTTATACCATCTTGTTGTTTCTTGATTTTATAAAGACCCATCTATCTTAAGGGCATTTAAAATCAGTCTTTAGGGGCTGGCACAGTTTTCCCATTTTTCTTTTTGTCTGTTTCATGATCTTTTATCTTATTCATATTTCTGCTAAAATGTCATTTGAGCATTTGAAATATCATTTCTTGGCTATTCTCCCTAAAATAGCTCCACACTCCTGTTCTATCACTCTCTACTACCTTTCCTGCTTTATTTTTTTCACAGTTTATCTCACAATCTGAAATTATTTATTGTTTACATGTTTAATATGTCTTCCCCACTAGAATGCAAGTTCCATGAGGGCAAGGATATTTATTCTGTCTGACAAGGTGCCTGGCACTTAGTAGGAAATCAGTAAATATGTGTGGAATAAAGGCATGAATCATGATTCCTACAACAATTTTCATTTCAAAGCTATAATGGTTTCTCCAAGCAGTTAATTATGTAATTGGAGCATGCCATTGAACAACTGGCATACCTTCTAATAGCTCATCACATTATATACTTTTGACAATGCATATTTGAAAGTATCTTTTGTCATATATGCACATATTTATTCAAACAAAAGTTAATTGAGTGCTAACTATGTGCCAGCCATTGTCCTAGAAAGTCAATGAAAAGATAACATAATAGATATGATTAATGGAGGTGATTCAAGTATCCCACTTGCATAAAAATCCATGTGGATGTAGATGCCTCTTCACTAATACTCTCTGATACTACTCTTAGGAGTCAGGCCTAGAAATGGCCTCGAAGTTTAATGTTCTTGATTACAAGGTTCCTTCTTGGTGTTTCAATAATTAACAACCCTCCAATAGATCAAAATCTCATCTTGGATCTCCATCAGTACAGAAGTTTTGAGGTTCTGCTTATTTCACTTCCCAAAAAGATTTTCAAACAACTATATTTTGGGTTTTTTTTAAGTAAAAGATAAGAAAAGTCAATTCTTTTATAACAAATAAGCCAGTTTACCCTTGATTTTTTACCAAGTAGGCCTCTTGATTATAAGAGACTCAACCTAATAAGACATAAGCAAAAAAAAACGGGTTTTAATTCATATACAGTTAGCTGAAACTCCAGGATGGGCAAGCTTCAGATGAGGCTTAAAGTGGGCTCATGACCTGTCTGTGGGTTGGTTCCTATCTCAAAAAGGCTTTCCCATCATGGTAAAAAAAAAATAGGTCAGAAACTCCAGACCCTCTCAGATTTAAAACTAGCAAGAGAGAGCAAGATTCTCCTTCCTGGAAATCCTAGTAGGCATCTCATTACTCCTTTTTGATTGGATTACCTGCCCATCCTGTAAACAATCATATTTCTAGAGGATACAGTGCTTTGTTTTAGGCCTAGATAACATGATTGATCCAAAGCATACAGGCTGAGAATAAAGAAGTGGGTGATTATTCAAAGAGAAATTAAGGTTAGAGCTCCAGTATTAGGATGAATGGATCTTAGACAGCAAAAGCAAAGGTATCCATTAAAAGTTTTATACATACTGCTAGGAAAGACAATGGTAATTAGAACATATCATAGTAAATCAGTTCCTTACAGCATCACCGAATATTTTTCTGGAATGCAGTTCCCTAATCCTGAATTATACCTCCCAACACACACACACACACACACACACACACACACACACACACACGTGTGTGTTATTTGTATGTGCACATGTACACACAAGTGCTACCATTTCCTTTGTTCTTGCCACTAGATTGTAGAGCATTGCAAGACCAAATCAGATAACTACCTTCAAGAGATTATAGATTACAACTGTCACAGGGCCTCACTGTTACATAACAATCCATTTTATCATAGCCTCTCTAAAATAAGACCCAGTATTTTAATTTGAGCAAGATTGACACAGACCAGAAGCATGAAGTCAAGTCAAATGATGGGAGCAGATTCTCAAAGAAGCAAATACAACCTTGACTTCCAGCCTGTTATTTATATTTTCAGCCAGGAATTTCATTCATTGAAATCAGTATCTTAATAGAAAATTGAAATGCTGATTTTCATTAAATAAGCTATTTATTAGCCTCTTAGTTCTGACCTTTGGCTAGAACACTGTATTTCCTCTTTGCTAATCCTCTTTAGTTTCTGACTGCTTCTTGGCTGTGAGCTATTCTCTCCTCTTACATTTTTATGGCCCCGTTACCAGGCAGGTGGAACTCCTTGTATGTGAGATGAATACTCTCTCTGACATGCTTCATGGGACCCAACAGTCACAACACAACCTATTAGCCATACCATAGCATGCCCAAGGGCAGTCTAGCTTCAGATCAGAATTTATGGTTGTTTGTCACATTTATAAAACCACAGTGTCATCTTTATTATTTCTATTATTAAAAAATATATTGAGGCAGTTCTTCACATACTTGGCACATATGAAATTTGCTTCCCTTAGATTTTTAGTGCTTTCCAGATTGACAATAATATAAAATAGATATAGTCAGTGCCTTGA
Source organism: Callorhinus ursinus (assembly GCF_003265705.2). Taxonomy (NCBI): domain Eukaryota; kingdom Metazoa; phylum Chordata; class Mammalia; order Carnivora; family Otariidae; genus Callorhinus; species Callorhinus ursinus. The sequence continues at coordinate 44,204,675 of NW_027397071.1, read as the reverse complement.
AAGAGAACCACTAGAAAGTATTCTCAGCAATTTACTTTGTAAATAAAATCTGTTGCATATGTTTCCGTTCAGGTTTTACAGTGGCCTGGGGAAAACCAGAAGTGTATATACCTTCCACATATTTCATTGTGCAATATAAAATTTTCACATTAGAAAGATATAACCCAAATTTCAAATAATTTAGTTGGAAACATGCAGATTTTTGGGGAAGCACAAAGGTAAAATGTTTAAATCATATTAGTTCCTTTCTTACTATTTTCTAATTAACCACTGATAACAAAAAAGGATTACAAGGTAAACTGGTGTATTGAATAAAGCTGAAATATAGCTACATCAAGCTATTTTACATTCATATCCACAGATGGTGAGCCATATAAATACAAAACTATTATAAACTATAGTTGCTATTACCCTACGATAACAGTTTTAACAAACCCAGCTCAATTAGAGGAAAAGTTATAATTAAACATGTCTTTAAAATAAAAATATGGGAAAGTACTTATGGTAATTGCAGTTACCTATAATTGAGAAACTATTCATTAGAGACTCTGCCATAAAAATCACATTAGTGGATACTGTTTTGCCCCTGTGTTGCAAGTGAACTAGGTAATAGTTAAACATTATATTTATTATTATGAAATATGATAGTAAATTAAGGATAGTCTCATCAAACGGCCAAACCTAATTAATCCAGTTCCCAGCGACTCTTCATATATGCTAATTAAGCCAGGAACAGTACTCAAATTTGCCTTGAACTATCTAAGAGGTAGGGATTAAAGGTATCTTGAAAATAAAAATATAGAAAGCATTTGGGCATTTACATTTGTCCACAAGCAAATTAATAGGCTAACTAAGCAAGATTGCTGGGGAAAACATTACACTACTTAAGAAAGCAAACATTTCCAATCACCTTTAAGAACTTTCCCAGTATATATTTATATAAATACAAAATATATGTTAATGTATTTCTTTAGTTTTTTTTTTTTTTCTTAACTCCTTATTAATCTTTGACCTGCTAATCTCTGGTAACACTTGGTTCACCTAGTTCCAGTATTTGTTCTGTTCTTAAAAGTTATAAAAGTCTTTCTTTCTTTCTTTCTTTCTTTCTTTCTTTCTTTCTTTCTTTCTCTCACTCTCTCTCCTTCCTTCCTTCCTTCCTTCCTTCCTTCTTTTCTGTAACCAAGTATATGCTCCCTCTGGGGTCCCAAGTCTTTCAATCATCTCGGGTCACCCCATCCCACTTTACATGGAAAAATATCATTTTCACCATGGTCCTCATACATATCCCAGCTCAGGATCATCAAGAATTCCTAGGTTTGGGGGTGCCGGGGTAGCTCAGTCAGTTAAGCATCACCTTCAGCTCAGATCATGATCCCAGGGTCCTGGGATCGAGTCCTGTATTGGGCTCCCTGCTGAGTGGGGAGACTGCTTCCCCCTCTACCTGCTGCTCCCCCTGCTGCTCCCTCTCTCTCTCTCTGACAAATAAAATCTTAAAAAAAAAGAATTCCTGGGTTTGTTATCGCCTCTCTAGGTCATTCCTGCCAATGATTCCCCTTCTGCTGAACTCTTGATCTACATTGTGCATTCACTCTCATAATAGCTTCATCTTTACTACAGCCTGAGTGTGACGTGGATTTACTCCTGGTGCCATCATTTCCCCCCTAGGTCTCAAAGCACAACCTCTTGTGTTTAACAGACTTTCATCGATGGTTTAAGGTTTGGGGAGGTAATACAGCACAGAATACTAGAATATTAGCCCTCGTGGTCCTAAATATTTATCAGCTATTCCTTATCACAGTTTCTCCATATTCTTGACCTCTTTGTGTTTTCAGTGTTCTCCTCTGTCCTCCAAGGCTTCTAACTGCCTCTCCGGGAGCTGGTGCCAAACTCACAACTTCTATTACTGAGTATTTCATTCTTCCTCTGTTCCACCCTCACTCGAGCTCTGGTCAAAAGTTCTCCCCTTTCTCAAAATAAAAACCCTGCTATTTCTAAACAATATAATCACCTACCAAGGAGATGGATTGTACTACTCTCCTAGAAAGCAGTAGCAACTTATTTAAATGCCATATTTTCCCTTGCTATATACATTTGCAAACTTTCTTTCACTTATTCATACAGTCTCTTCTAATTGGTCATAATATATGTGCATGTAACTGAAACAATGCACAATTTTGTTATTGTTATAAGGATAGCTTTTGATTTTTTAAAACTGCTAATCAAAGTGCATTTCTACACATGATAATGAATAAATACTTACTAATATCTTCTTGCCCAGGTAATTTCAAGCTAGTTTCAATCATAACTTATGCCTATAGAAGCACTAAGTATTTTGTCTTTTGTGTACTAATATAGGCTAACCCTGAGACCTTAAGTGAAACGTGAATCTTTTCTATTGTGAGGCAGTTAAATTGAATATATTTAGCTTAGATATATAACTGATCACTTTTTTCATGTCTTTTTTTACGTAGTTTTGTGTGAGAATAGAAAAGAATCCTGGCCTTGGATTTAGTATCAGTGGTGGAATTAGCGGACAAGGAAATCCATTTAAACCTTCTGACAAGGTAAGAAGTGAACTTCTTATTTATTGGCAGTTTAAATTAGAAAAACACTGTCTTTTACTGCAGAAAAAAAGGTCAGAAAAAAATCTACTGGGCTTTAATAAACTAGCTAATTATGAAGCCAATTAAGCACATTTTCAGCACAGGGGAAAAAAATTCACTGCAGTTCTTGACAAATCCTAAGAGTAGAAAAAAAATTAAGGAAAATTGGGTTTTGCTTTTTGTTTTGTTAGCAATTGTATATATTTTTTAAAGAAAACTATACACACAATTTATAACAAGTTGTTTCTAAAAGTTTACCTGCAGATAATGTTTCCTCATAGTAACAGAATGATTAAATAATGCTTCATTGCCAGGGCCAACTGACTGAAATGTTGTTAAGTAATCATGTTGATAAAGTATTTCACTACTAGAAGTATAGAACTGAAAGACCACAGAAAACAAACATTCTATGGGAAAATCAAAGTTAGCCATGGCAGAAAAATCAGGGGCTCCTCTCATGCTTAGCTCTTTGTCAAACCGTGGGTAAAAGTTCACCCCCACCTCCATGCTGAACATCCAACATGCTGTCCATCCATACTCCCATCAGGCCTGTATGATCCCATTGTGGACTTGGACCACCTGACTTTTTTATTTTAAAAATGTTACCCTGAGTTACATAACCTACCCTGCTACTATCAGTGTTTAATGCCCTCAGCTTTGAATCAATTATTTTTTTTTAAGATTTTATTTATTTATTTGACAGAGAGAGACATAGTGAGAGCAGGAACACAAGCAGGGGGAGTGGGAGAGGGAGAAGCAGGCTTCCTGCGGAGCAGGGAGCCCGATGCAGTGCTCGATCCCAGGACCCTGGGACCATGACCCAAGCTGAAGGCAGACGCTTAACAACTGAGCCACCCAGGCACCCCTGAATCAATTATTAATTATAATTTGATGATAATTGAAACTATCTGCTTTTGACCTCATCACATTTAATTGCATTAAGTGACATCACAAAACTTAGGGATGATGAAAAAAGACAGAAATTAGATATGAGTAAAACCTCCACAGGCTCTCTATTTACCTTTGAATCACAACCTGAGAGAGATTCTTTCACCTCATCACTATTATAGATCATAAAAGTGCTTCTGAAAAAACCTGGGTGTCCCTGCTCTGGAGATTTCTATAGCCTGAAACAGAGCCTGTAATCCCCTATTTTCCTCTACTTCTTCCCAATCTTCTTGTTTTCCAACATTCTTTATGCCCTTCCTCCTTTCCTTTCTCGAAAAGAAGAGAGGAAGAGGTTGGACTATAAGGTAGAATTATTCACACTATACACATTAAGATGGTAGGGACAAGAAAGTAATCCCCAGCGGCTATAGACGGGAATACCTCTGGTCAACTGGTTGGAATGTGCATGAGGCAGCCCTATAGAATTCGGGGAATGCCAGTTAGCAATGTCTGTTCATAAGTAACTACTGCCTTTCTATTTTGAAATGATGTTGAGGATAACTACTGATCTAGTAGAATTAAAATATTCACGGTTTAGTAGGATCAAGTGTTTACTTAATTTTAACAAATTATAAATATATTTTAAGACAAAAAGTATGAAAGTTCAAAATTATCAGAAACATATGATGGTATTTTTAGAAACCTCAATCATTATGCCTTATTCATCTTGACTCTTCTCTTTGTCTCTGGTTTCACATCTTCTCCACAAGTTCTTTCAATGAGAAGTTAATCACCGTATCATTCTTCAGAGAGTTAAAATCCAAAAGACATGTTTTTCTCTCCTTTCTCACCAGCTTAGACACCTTTTCATTATAATTTTTGGAAGGCACAGGGTAATAAATGTTTTAAACTAAGGATGAACAGATTGCTAAATAGTCAAGAGGTCTGAATACTATTGCTTTTCTGCTGTTATTTTCAACTAAAGGAGAGAATAAATGAGAGACTTTAAAATTATTGCCTGTAATTCTTCCACTATGACAAAAAAGAACATTTTATAACTATTAATTTAATTTCTCATTTGTAACATTTTGATGACTCTAGTGAGACTGAACTATTTCTATGATACTATAATTTGCTCTTTTGGTTAAATGCAACAGATATAAAGCTTGAATTGATAATGTGTCTACTGAAAGATTTACCCTTGAAAGCACTTTTCTTCACCTGATTACTCTCTAAAACACTTCACAATCTGAAAAGTGAATCTCTATTATTGCAAAATTGATGAGAGTAATTAGAAGTTCCAAATCTGCAGAAGACTTTCAAGACTGCTCTTAATTTATTGACTACTTTTGATGTCACGCCAAACGTATGGTGGATATTTAGTTAAAAGTGTACAGAGGATCTAAAGACATTGGGTCTGACAATTACAAGAACTTAATTCACTTACAAGGAAAGGGATTAATCTCTTGGAAATTCAGTTGCATTTCTTTAGCCCCATGTCCCATTCTTGTAGTGGTTGCATAAAATTTAGAGTAGAACCCAGTGCCTAAACTAACCAAAAAGGCCAAACAGAAAATGAAAATGAACTTAAAAAATACTCTTCTCTCCAATGCTGAAAAAGAGACTTTTTTTTTTTATGAGTTGGCTAATTTATAGCTGAGGGTGAGGAGAACCAAATTAAACAGATATTTAAATTCAACAGATACTGCCTGAGTCAGAGGTAGATTCTTTTGGTTTTTTTATTTTAATTTTTTATTGTTATGTTAATCACCATATATTACATCATTAGTTTTTGGTGCAGTGTTCCATGATTCATTGTTTGTTCATAACACCCAGTGCTCCATGCAAAACGTGCCCTCCTCAATACCCATCACCAGGCTAACCCATCCCCCTACCCCCCTCCCCTCTAGAACCCTCAGTTTGTTTTTCAGAGTCCATCATCTCTCATGGTTCGTCTCCCCCTCTGACATACTCCCCTTTTCTTCCTCTCCTGTTATCTTCTTCTTTTTCTTTTTTCTTAAAATATGTTGCGTTATTTGTTTCAGAAGTACAGATAGCTTAAACTTTAATATGATACATATTCTCTTCCAATAAACAACTCATGGATTAGAAATATTCTCAGAAGTACACTCTATTATTTTACTTACTGCTCATGAATGTTTGAATGCTTTGTAAAATTCTAAGTATCCAAGATAGCTGAATGTCTTTGAGGCATTGAGGACCTTATATATAAAGTAGCCAGTAGATTTATTCCATCCTCTTCATTATGATTGATGGGAGCCACTGTTTCAGCCAAATGCCAAGGACTATTGTGAGATAGGATCCAAACTGATTACTTGCTATATAGTCAGACAGGGAGAGCCTAAAGTGTGAAGTAGTCACCCCAAAAGGCTGGGACAAAAGTGAGCTGTGTTGTTCGTCTGGCAGAAGTTCCCTTTTAAATTCTGGGGTAGCATGAGATTATGCAGAAAACACTTAAGATGGTCCAAAAGTTAACTGAGGCTTTAGAAGGAATTCAAGATTAAGCCAGACATGGGGACTGTTTTGTACTAGACCTTGAGAGCTTCTAACAGCACCTGGTCTTACAAACTTAACTCCTCTCAAACACCCCAAGGTTGTCCTAATTGAATATGGTCTTCTGGGGCTAAATGGATGGAGCACAGTTAGTCCTGCTTCTCATGTCACTGTCAGAACAAGGTTTAATAATTAAACAGCCCTATTCCCTTATCACGGAGTTCATTATTTTGGGTTCACTGCCAGGTGAAAACTGCTTTTACATACTTAGAAAGGGAAAACTGTAGAAAACCAGATGAATATGGTCCTACATAATGCTTGCTTCTGCCCTCCCAATAAAGTGGATGGAAGCCATGATCTGGTCTATTATCATAGGAAACATTGTTCTCAGAATAGCCATATGCTACAGAGAGATGAAGATTTTGATCTAACAAATCTGATGATAATAATAAAAGTAATAAAAATAACAGCCTTTTATTGAGTATCTATACTCAATAAATATATACTCCTGGTCACTCTATTAGGCTCTTTATACACTTACCTGATCTTCATAACAACTTGTGTTAGTTGAGTATTATTATCCCTCATTTTGCTGAGGCCCAGAGGGGTTAATTAGCTTGTCCAAGGTCATTCAGGTGATCTGTGGCAGAAAAGATTTGAACACAAATTGATCTGACTAAATTCTCTTCTCTTAACAAACACTATGATATATGCCTCTCTCTGCAAATGCCACTTAGCAGAAGAGCCACATGACAAATTTATACCCTGTAGAATTGAGACTAATGTGATAAGCAATTACATAACTTTTGGACTAAGGTATCATTATAGTGGTGATTCTGCCAATGGAACAAACCACAGTAATCTTTGCCTATTTTTAAATGTTCATGGGATAATAATTCATGTTTGCCAAATTCAAATAATTGACTAATACAATTTCCACCTGATGTTGTTAGAAAGAAGAGACTGGATTAAATGGATAACTGATACCATGTTATTGTAGTGACTTCATAGGTCAGCCCAAGACTCTGAAGATGAGTGGATTTTTAATGATGCATTCACAGGGACTGATATCCCTCCTTGCCTCATTTAAGGAGAGAGGGACTAAGCTCTTAGTTTAGGGACTGATATCCCTCATCATTCAGGAACTGATATCCCTCATCATTCAGGGACTGATATCCTTCCTTGCCTCATTTAAGGAGAAAGGACTAAGCTCTTAAAGTTTAAAGATATTAAAGAGGGGCACCTGGGTGGCCCAGTTGGTTAAGCTTCTGCCTTTGGCTTAGGTCATGATCCTGGGGTCCTGGGATTGAGCCCCACATTGGGCTCTCTGCTCACTGGAGAGCCTGTTTCTCCATCTCCTTCTGCCTGCTCCTCCCTCTTCTTGTGTATGCTCTCTCTCTGTCAAATAAACGGGTAAAATTTTTTTTTAAAAAATAAAGATATTAAAGAAAACTCATAGCCCCTTTCTCTATATCCTCTAAAAATAGTAATGAACAGTCCCATGAACAATTATCTAGTAATAGTATCAAAATGAAAGCCATGTTACAGATATCCTCAAAACACTGAACATCAGAAAATATACATACTGGGACACTGGGACCAAACAATCACTGATTCTCCACAGTTTGAACATAATAACCACATTCAGCAGATGTCATAGATCCTGCCCATATTTCTACTGATTTGGGCAATCTGCATGTAGACAAAAAAATGATAGGAGAAATAAATCCATGTTCTCAAAATTTTTAAATGTCTTACTTTGCCTATAGTACAGGTAAAATCCCAAGCCCAGGAAAAATACTGGAGTCATGGCAAATGTAAAATATAATTGGCAATAAGCTCTACATAAATGTCCTGAAATTTAGAATACCTTACTCTATTTTATCCTATATGACGTCTAAAAGATTGACTCCAGATGCCAGAACAGCCTGCAAACGGGACTTAAACACTTTACAACCCCCCTTCCTCACCTAGAAAAACAATGGGACTTTTTCCTTGTGTGGAGATGGGTATTGCATCAAATAAAAATTTGTATATGGTTAATATTAAGAGAAGAGGGACTAGATGTGTGGAATCAAAGCATTTACTTGATACCTTTACCCAGGAATAATAACTGCCAGAGGCACACTTGGCAGTGGCAAGTTAGGAAAGCACAAGAATAATCTTCCAGGTGGCTCAGCCTCATGGCATTGGGTGATTCATAAACACAAAGTTGCAGAGATATGCTCTTACTTATGAAAAGGGTACAGTCTACATGTCTATCTCTTGTCATGTGTTCTTCATGGATATAAAAATCAAGAATAGAAAACACATTTGTCTAGAACTCCATACAGCATATTATTTATATTTACTGCATAAATACTAAACTGCCTATAACACATTTCCTTTATTTTGAACTACTAGACACATATGATTTATTTTATATATTTCTATATTAATTTTATACTATAACATGTATCTGTCCTATCCTTAATTCTACTTCAAGTGATTACATAATGCAAAGTAATTTGGAGAATATATGGATTATGTGAAAGTAACATTTAGGAACAAGAGAGATAATACTGTTTACATACTGCATTTTGGACTAATGTTAGGAAAGGATTAAAACATCTTTTTTAAGATATAAAACTAAATTTTTATTTTTTTTATTTTCTTTTTTGGGGGGAGGGGTGAGGGGAAGGGGCAGAGGGAGAGGAAGAGAGAGAATCTTAAGCAGGCTCTACATCCAACATGGAGCCCGACGCAGGGCTGGAACTCACAACCCTGAGATCATGACCTGAGCTGAAATCAAGACTTGGACACTTAACTGATTGAGCCACCCAGGTGCCCCTAGATATAAAACTAAAATTTTAAAATTAAATACCAAGCGGGCACCTGGGTGGCTCAGTCAGTTAAGCATCTGCATTCAGCTCAGGTCATTATCACCAGGTCCTGGGATTGAGACCCACATCGGGCTCCCTGCACAGTGGGAGGCCTGCTTCTCTCTCTCCCTCTGCCTGCCGCTCTGCCTACTTGTGTTCTCTCTCTACCTCTCTGTCAAATAAATAAATAAAATTTTTAAAAATAAATAAATAATAAAATAAATAAATAAATACCAAGCATAAATTATTTTACAACATAACTGATTACTTCAGCTACATCTTAGTCAAATTGTAATTTGAGGTTCAGAATGTCACTTTGAAGACATTAAAAGTGAGATTTTTTAAATAAAAAATGTATTTTTGCATATTCTGTTCTTTGTGTTGAAAAAATCCTGAATATATTCAGAAATATTGATAGAAATGTAGTCTTCACAATCTTCTATCAGTAGGATTCCCACAGGTATTCCACTTATATGAAACTCTTTAAAGGCATGGCACTGTGCTTTAGCCAATAGGATAATGTAGCTTCTAGACATTATAATATAGAGAAGACAAGACATGGATTTCAGCTTATGAAAGAATATAATAAAACTAAACACAGGCTTGGTTCTTCACAAAAATATCACTGGGGTATACATGTGAAAAATATAAGGCAATTAAAAAGTACCATTTTAAATAAGAACACTGGGATGTTTTAATTCAACAATAGGTTTAGAAAATCACTGGAATTAAGATTACTATCACTTTATGATATTTTATAGCAATCAGTAAAATATTCTTCAATAAAATTAAAGCCCAAGTACATAGCTACTATATTAGTAGTTATATTAGTTGCTAGAGTTGTACATTGTTTATGTTCTATCTGCTGCATCACTTTAGCCACTTAGCATGAAACAAAGTAAGTAAAATATGCAGGCAGAAAATGGTGTGGGAAAAGATTTAGAGACTTTTAAATCTGTTACTATTTACTGAAAAAGTGCCAGACACTTCTCAATCAAAATATGAAAGCACTTAAAATTAGTTCATAAATAATACCTTATGTAATAACTAACAAGAATTAACAGACCCATCAATGAAAGAAAGTTAATTACTGAGGGTCAAAAAGATCTTTGGGAAGTGTGAAGTTTTTTTCCATTTATGAAGTTACTACTACATGATTTAAGTGCTATTCCAGGGGTCTCATAGTATTTCTAGTTTCTTGCTTGAAAAGTTTATAAACCAACTAGAATTCTTGGAAATATTATGAGAAATAAAACAAAAAATAAATATAAAGGAATAGCTACCAGGTCTCTGCCCCTAGCAATATTATCTAAACTTTTTTACCCACATAATATTTGAGATATATCTCAAAAATATGTATTTAATAACAATATCATCCATGTTTCCTCCACTCCACCCCCAAAGTTATTCTATGCTGGCTCTGGCCTCCAGAGAATCACTGGTAAGCAAAATAATAGACTCTACATATCCCTACCAAGCAAGAACATACTCTAGAGCTTTAACTTTTGTAGTTTGTATTTGCCTAAAGTCAGTTCCCCTAGATGCAAAGCCCAAGATGGGAACTGTTGTGCAAGCAGTTAATTGAAGAAATGCTCTCAGGTCAAATCTAAAAGGAAGGAGTGATGCAGGATAGGGCAAGGAAGAAACTGGGCAAAGATGTGGGAAGCGTGATGGCACAGAGTGCTCAGGACGATGAGTGGTACCACAGAGTTGTCTCACCATGAAGAGGGAAACAGTCTTGTTTCCTCACCTTGAAGAGGGAAACAGCCTCCACACAAGGGAGGAGGGAATAACCTTCCAAACATTTCACAGTAAGTAGGTATTTTCTCCTTGGGTTTCCGGTATCAGGGATTGGCTGTAGGACATTCCCAGGGTGGAGGGTATAACCTTCCAAGCATTTCACAGTAAGTAGGCTCCAGGCTGAGGGTAATTTTCAAGAGAAGTGTCAGATGTGAGCCATCGGCAACACCTGTAGGATGAGAACACCAATTTGATAAAGGGAATCTGGGCAGGTCCCCAAAAGCGTCTGTTACACTATCATGAAAACAATAGATTTTTTTTCATCTTTCAGACTGAAAGCCCTTCAGGGCTAGAGATTCCAACATGCTTGCATCTATGAGAAATACTGCCTAGAACCTGCATGCTTTCAACCCTGGTATCTAACTGAGATTGCCAAAGCAACTGGTATTTCAGTATGGACCTGGAAATTGACCATGTCAGACTTTTTGCAGTGAGACCCATTTAAATCTGATTTTGAATCCTTGTCATTTTTTTATTAATTTTTTTCTTAAAAAAAAAGACACAACTATATTCTACAAATACAGTCCTAGTTTCCCTAAGAGATAGTCATCGCTAATTGAACCAAACCTGTGTTCTTTGGTAACTAAAGAAAGGGTTTGCAAAACTAGATCGGAAGGAGCAGGGAAGTTTGGAGTCAACACCCTCAGATGGGAAAAGAAAAAAAGCCAGGTAACAAGAGATAAGATCACGGGAATCTAAGACAAGTAAAAAAGAAAATCAGATGACTACAAAACACTTTTATCATGTCATTTTTCTCTTTTGGGTGTGTGAAGAAATTATGTAAACTCAAAGAGCTGATTCTTAAGTTCTGCAAATTCTGACTTAAATTCTCCCTAAGATCCTTCTAATAAATTGGGAGAAAGCCACAGACAGATGAGACTAGAGTTCCAGGAGTAAGACAAGTTAACCTGAAAGTCTTAGAACTATGCCAGAAAATTAAGCTAGTAGATCAGAATTTAGAGTGTGTTATTTTTTAAAAATAAAAAATTAACCAAAATATATATGTATATATATATATACTTAAAATATATATTTAAAAATACATATCTATTTTAATAAATCCAGAGTTAGATTAAGCAGTGAGTAGATAATAACAGTTAAGGATTATTACATGAGGCCCAAAATTGCAAATATGCATTTGTTTAATTGCCTGTCACCTTTACAATATAATTAGTATAGCTATACATGGTCAGCAACTAATTCTATTGTCTTAAGTATAATGGAGTAGAAAACTACTTCCTATATTTGAAACCTAGTTGATCAAACCCCATCACCATATACAAATGACATTTCCATAACAAAGTACTATCATTTAACCCCCCAAGGACATTCATTAATAGGAAATAGGAAGCAACCTCTTTTCATGTTGGACTAAACACATTAAAGTGATTAAAGAAGAATCATATCTTACTTTTGTTTCTTTGTTTACTGAAGTATACCGAAGTCTCTTCGAATGAGAAAAATCATATGTTCACTCTATTTCCTCTGTGGAAAAAAAATATATTTCTACCTTGACTCTGAATGATGAATTTAGTGGGATACCTGGACTTGGGAAGATCGGCTTATTCCTTTACTGCAAGAAAGACTCCACAATATGTTCAGTGTTGTATGACACACCAACTGGGGTGGCTTCAGTCCCCTGAAGGACTCCATCTCTGAACTATAAAATGATAATGGGCAAAGAGATAGAGAATCAAGAACCACTTTTCCTTAGGTATCTTCTGCCTGAGTGTGAATGGCTTCCCTTCCATTCATCAGCCACGTGGTGGGTCTCAATGCTTTTACTCTGAGTGACACGAGTCATCATCCTGTAAATCTGTAACACATTCTTAGTTCCAAATGTCTACAACCGCAGAGCCGTTTCCTTAACTTACACCTGTTAAAAATTTGCACAGATAATAAATGAAAACATTGCCACTATAACATTTTAACTAATAGAGGAAGATAGAGACTCAAAAGTGAAAAAGAAAATTCTTTGTCATTCCTCGCTATCCTGCCAATGCACAGCCTTGGCCTAAGAACCACTTCACAGTGTCAGTGTATCAGGAATTCACAACTGTGTGCCTTCTGGGTGTTTATCACTGGTCTTTTTGACCTCCTGAGTTCACTGCCACTTCTGAGCAATACTTCTAGCCTGGTCTAACTATACAACGATGTGTTAACCATTAAATAAAACCAAAACTTAAGTCTAAAAGAATCACAATTTGACTGAATCTAGCTTCCAACAACATAATTTTTCACTTCAAAAATCTTATTTTAGCACAAGTGACAAAGTTTTCACTGAATTCTTCACTTTGCAGTTCATTATTTTGAAATAGTGTCAAAAATTATACCATTGAAGAGGCTTTGAGGAAGCCTACAGTGATGATAATCAAAAAGCTGATTACCGATACTATTTTAGGAATTGCTACAAAGAAGAATCCACAGCCACCTACAGTCCCTACTCCCGTTTCTAATAGTTTCTACTATTTTATGCTATATATGAAGCTGGAAGGAAAAGCCAGGAGGGGCTCTGACAGAAACAGTAAACTGTTCAAGCTGAGCAATCCAAATATTCACTACCCCTCAAGGTGGCATATTAAATATAGGCTTTAAAGAATTCATGAAATAAAAGAAATGAAAAATATTTTTTTATTTTTTTCAAAGAGGCAAAAATCTGAAAAGACAATATGTGAAGGAGTGTGATCATTTACCTTTAAGAGAAAATATGAAAATCAAATGAAAGAAAAATTTTTCAGCTCAAGAATGCTGAAGATATGAACAGGAAGCAAAGGTACTTTCAGTCACAATGGACAGACATCCCAGAGATGTTTCATTGTTTGTTAATAATTGGAATACTGGAGGGGCGCCTGGGTGGCTCAGTCACTAAGCATCTGCCTTCCGCTCAGGTCATGATCCCAGGGTCCTGGGATCAAGCCCCACATCGGGGTCCCTGCTCTGCAGGAAGCCTGCTTCTCCCTCTCCCACTCCCCCTGCTTGTGTTCCTGCTCTTGCTGTCTCTCTCTCTGTCAAATAAATAAATAAAATTTTAAAATAAATAAATAATTGGAATACTGGAGCAATTAATAAAAGGAAAATTGTAATTATAAAGTAACCAAAGCCAAACATAATTTTAACACTTACATCCAAATTTCCCCCAAAAAAGAATAGTGCATTATGATCAGCATGAAACTATAAAAAATATTCTGGTAGTCAATTTGTCATTTCTTATGGGAATCTCAAATAAAGAGGAATAAATAGCTTACTTTTTGGTTGCTTTTAGAAGTCAGAAGAGCAGTATCTTGAAAACTATATATATTTGTGTTATTTGGCTACTAAACATATATATATATATAATGTATATATTTATTCTCTATATTGGTAGTTAATATATATATATATATATATATATATATATTTAAATTTGGCTACTAAACAAACCTTTAAAATGACCTAAAAGAAGGATGCAAGCCTAAAGGGCAAACAATGTGTAGTTCATCCATTAGGATCATCTCCATTATATTGCCATTAGGGTATTTGCAATCATGTAGTCAATTTCTATGGGTTTTACCAGTCTCCTTGTTGTTCCAATGAATGATTAATAAATCTTTTACAAATGTAGCCAAGTGATTTCTTTTTTAATGTTTACATTATTTAAAAATGTGTGAAAGAGAGTTTAATAAAGAAATATATACACCATCTATATGTTTATTCCTTTAAACATCTGTGCATCAGATTTTTGAGAAATTTTAGAGGACTTTGGTCAGTTGTAGCATATTTATATCTCTGTCTCTTGAGGGTCAAATTTCCTAGGCTTCTAAACAATTATTTCTGTTCATCTCTTATGGATTTTACATTTCATTGTTTTGTCAACTAAAGTTCATTAATACACGGAAGCATCATATCAAACTGCCAATGTCCCTTCTTCTTCCTGTCTTCCTCCCCACTCTCCTTTAGTTTCTAATGGCCAGGGATAAATCTCTTCTTTTGATACACGTAGATTCCTCAGTTGTTAAGGTATAGCAAATTGTTCAAAGCCTAAGATTTGACACTCAACAATTAGTTTGAAAATATTTTGTGATCACACTCTGATTCATAGAGAGGAGAACTACTGATTAAAACCTTAATATCCTTGATGGGTCAAGTCCTCTACTAATCACAGGGGTTAAGTAAATGCAGTCTATTGTGTATGTGTACTTCTGCTTCCATGAGCTACAACATAGCTTCATATTAACCTTTCCCAACCCATGAAAAAAAAAATGATTTGCACATTTTTGGCAAAAAAAAAAAACACCCAAAAAACAAAAAAACCTTTAATATCTATTGAATCTATAGCTGTGTTTTTTCTTTATGAGTCAGTTTTTCCTCCAGAAACACTTTTTGAACTTTCATAATTATATGAAAGCATAAAAGACTATACTCGATAATATTTAACCAATGTGTTCTGAATTGTGATGATAAGAGTATGTGATTTTTATTTGAGATACAGCCTTCCTAGAAACCAATTTCTTACCATCAGCTAGAGCCAGGATTTTTCAGAATTTTAAAGAAAAGCATATTTCATAAATTGAAGTTGCAGTTCCCTTAAGACAAGTTCTATTTTGGGGTCTACATTTACAACAGCTGAGACTGTCACAGTCATTCACCTTCATCATTAAAAAGCCATATAAAGTACCTTTCTCCTCTAAAGTTAGAATATTAAATGTTAGCCTTGTAGACTAACTTTCTAAGTCCATTAAAGTTTATGTCTAGAGGTGTATAGACTAGGTAATCAGTAAGGCAAGGTCAGATCTTAACACTATGAAAAACCTCCCATACTCACTACTTTTCAAAATTACTTGTGAAAAGTTAAAACTTTTTAAAAAACCTATTCTGGACACTTTTGGAAAACAAAACCATCTATGACTTGCATAAAGACAGGGTTTTTTAAAAATGCGGAAGAAAAATGAAATGGCAACAGGTCATCCCTATTAGCAGCACCTGGCCAGCCCTCTCTAGATTAGCTTTGGTGCAAACGTGTGTGGGTCCCTCTGTGATGCATGAGTCCAGGGGGTTTGTGTCTGACTCAAGCACACCCAGATATCGGTGTCTGAGGAAAGCAAACATATATTCTTTGGAAAAGCCTGCAGTATGTATTTTATTGCTCTGTTGTGAGATGCTCTCTAGAGGTGGTGCTAGGGGAAAACCATTGTGCTGGTCATGAAATGTCAGACATTAGAAAAACACACTCAGACAGTGTGTTAGTACACATAAGTCAGTAACTAGATTTTAGCAGCTATTATTGTAAAGAGCTAATGCTCCTGACTTGGAGATACCAAAGGAAGTAGCCCCTGAAAGTTACTAAGAACCATCAGATAGCCCTCTAGTTGGGACCCATGTCCACTACTGAGAGCGAACAACAATTGGAACCATTACCACTGAGAACCACCACTGGAAAACCACAGATGAGGTAGTAGAGACTTCCCAGCCTTCTTCCCATCCTCTTCCCTGAATAGGAGATGCAAATCCTCTTATCTGCTGGGCATTCAAGGGAAAGATAACAAATGTTGGCCTTTCAATATACTCCAGATTGAGGGTAAAGAAGAATTTCTGGACAATACATAGGGAACAATTAGAGACTCAGAAACTCTCAGTATGGGTCTTACTGGATATAAAGACCTTGGATTGTAGCTCAACCTTCAGATTTTCAATAATTATGGTAACATTTATTGACACTACACTGAATGCCATCCACTGTTCTAAGTATTTCTGTATATATATACTCAATCTAATAACTATGAGGTATTGCCATTACTATATCCATCTTACTGATGAGGGAAATTTAAGTACACCAAAGTTAATTAACTTGCCCAATTTTTGAATGGTGAACACAGGCTAACTCCAGAGCTATGCTCCTACTTCTTACACTATAGAGAAGGCAGAAAAAAATGCCTCCCCACCCCCCCACCGCCCAAAGATAGCCACATCCTAATGCCTAGAACCTGTGAATATGTTATATTACATGACAAAAAGGACTTTGCAGGTGAGTTAAAATTATGGACCTTGAGATGAGGAGATTATCCTGGATCCAGGTGGGCTTCCAATCTAATCACATAGGTCCTTAGAAATAGAGAATCTTTCTTGACTATGATCAGAAGGAGATGTGAATATAGAAAAATGGTCAGAGATAAATACAATTGCTCGGTGTGAAGATGGAAAAGGGGGACTATGTACCAAGGAATGTGGACATTTACTAGAAGTTGGAAAAAGCAAGGAAGCGGATTCTCCCCTAGAGATTCCAGAAAATAATGCAGCCCTGCCAACACCTTTGTTTTAGCCCAGTAAGACCAGTTTTGGACTTCTACAGAACCATAAGATAATAAATTTGTGATGTTTTAAGCCGCTAAATTCATGATAACTTGACAGCAGCCACAAAATACTAATATATACTGCCTTGTTGAAAAAGAGTTACTGAGGCATTTTCCTTCCTTGGGCAAAATGGTTTTGCTATAACCTTAGGGGTATAGGTTGTTTTGTTTGTTTTGAATGTATTACATGGTAGTTTGTCCCACATTTAACACTCAACCAAATGTTACAAGAAAATGAACAGCGTTCCACAGACTTATAAAATTGACCAGATGTCATGATATGGATCTTTGATACATACATGATGGCTTTTTACCAACCAGTGGGAAGTTCCTGTTCTAATGTTCAGAAAACAAATAGTCTGATTCCTCACCAAATTCTGTCATCAGGGCCAAAGTATTCTTTGAAATTTCAGAATAAAATGAATTTGTTGAGAGGGAGACTGACACATTACTACATGAGCTTTTCCAGAACTGTACCAAAGTCATCAATATTCATCATAACAGATACCACAAAATGGGTTCAGGGTTATTTTTCTCATATGGCTGTATGTATATACATAAGTACAGTGAAAAATCAGAGCACTGGCCTTTACAGGCAGTCTTTTGGGAAACATTCCACCTCCATAAATCATGAATGCCACAGACCCTTATCAAACATAACACTCATTTCTATCTGCTTCGACTAATGTGTCAGTATGCTGCCTGATAAGATATATCTGTATATGTATAGAAAAAAAAAACTATACCAGTGGGCAGTAGCAGTTTCTTAGTTGAGGAAATGTATTGATTGAAAAGAAATATTAAAGCTTTAGAAAGCAGCAATAAATGCTTTGGAAGACTCAGGCCACCATAAGAGTAAACTTCAAAGCAGATCTTCAGGGGGCACCTGGGTGGCTCAGTCGGTTAAGCAGCCAACTCTTGTCATGATCTCAGGGTCGTGAGATCCAGCCCCGTGTCAGGCTCTGTGCTCAGCAGGGAGTCTGCTTGAGATTCTCTCTCTCTCTCTCTCTCTCTCTCCCTCCCCCCACTCCCCAGGCTTGCTCCCGCTCTCTCTAGAATAAATAAAACTTTAAAAACAACAAAAACAACAACAACAACAGCAACACAGCAAGTCTTCAGAACAGCGGTTGAATCCCACAGAGCTTTGTGATGGATGAAATTAAACCTGCCACGTACATTACACTTGTATTCTTTCAGCATTCAGGTTGTGGAGCATTACCAGTTCCTTCCAGCATTGCAGATACGATGGCGGTAATTTAGCTCCTGTGGTCTGGATTCATGCAAACATTATTAAAATGGTTCCCATAGAATAAGCTGAAGAAAGGCAATCAAAATTAACTAGGTAGCCCAGACGTTGACTGCTAGAATAAAAAGAACAACTTCACCTCCAGCACACAGAGGTGTAGTGGCTTATTTTGGGCAAGGGCACTCTGCCTGTTGTACAGAGACCCGGATAGCAAAGAGGGGGACTACCAGAAGGACCAAGCACATACAGTTTCCTGGACTGATGGCACGAGTGTTATGTGCCCAGTGTGTAAAGGGCTGTGGGGATTATACTTGTTTTCACAACCAGTGCCATTCCCTGGTCTGGTGGATTCACCATCATGCCTTCTGTTACGGTCCTTTTCAACCAACCCATTTTCTTATTCCTTTTGAATTGGCCATTTGTACAACCAAATAGACAAAAGTAACTAGCTGAGCATCACTCTGAATAGTGACACTATTAACCAAAAATTTTTTTAAAGTTTTTATTATTGGGCTCCTGGGTGGTTCAGTAGGTTAAGCGACTGCCTTCAGCTCAGGTCATGATCCTGGAGTCCCGGGATCGAGTCCCACATTGGGCTCCCTGCTCGGCAGGGAGTCTGCTTCTCCCTCTGACCCTCTTCCCTCTCGTGCTCTCTCTCTCTCATTCTCTCTCAAATAAATAAATAAATAAAATCTTAAAGTTTTTATTATTATTTTCTTGATGTGATAAGTGGTACATAATTATTATAGAAAAACTAGAAAAGACATAAAGCAAAAAGGAAATATATATATATATATATACACACACGTATATGTGTGTATATGTACATATGAAGTCTCATTCCCCAGTATAACCACTATTAATGTTTAGGAATATATCCTTCCAGATATTTTCCCACACAAATATGCATATAAACATGTTTCAGCAAAAATAGTATCATAGCATAATAATAGCATCATAGAGTATAATGTTTTATAACCTGCTTGTTTCACTAAGAACTAGGATATTCCTGTAACTCCCGTCTAGGACTTTAATGATCACATATCATACTATTGTGTGAATTTACTGTAATTTAGTTCATCAATTCTCTGTTATTAGACTTTTAGGTATGGTTTTTAACTTTTATTATTACAAATAATACTATGATGAACGTATTAGTAAATGAATGTTGCAACTTGTCTAGTTATGCCCTTAAGATAAGTTCTAGAAGTTGCATTACGGGTTAAAAGTTATGCAGTTATCTAAGGATTTTGATGGCTGTCCATAGTTTCGTCTTTAAATGGGAAGAAAAACAGATTAAAATCATAAAGATAAAAATCATTCAACAGCCTTAAATTAATAACTTTCATAAAGATCTGAAATGCTAAATGAAAACACACATAGAAGTATTTCAACTAGGACCTTCTTGTTAAACCATTCACACACACATACATAAGGTTAATGGGTTTAAGTGAGAGGCGTTAAATTTACAAATCAACAAATAAGATGATTTCCTAAATAACAGGCAATGACATTCCAATATTATCTTCTGTTCGATTAATACTTCTTAGGAACTAAAAAATATAATGTCAACTCTATTGAGATATCATCTTTATTATTTAATACATATTGTTATGTAAATTATTTATATTTTTAATTTTTTGAATTGTTGGTTTCTTGACTTTTCTTCTACTATATTATGAGCTCACTGAAGCCAAAAATTATATTCTCTATATCTCTATAACACTAGTAATCGAGTCCTAGCATATGGTAGACATTCAATAAATGCTTGCTTTATATACATGATCAACAAAATTAATTTGACTTTTTTATAAAATAAATCAGTTTCAGGATTTGTAACTACGTTGGCAGAAACTTTATGTTTAAAATGCATATTGGGATTTTCTTATGTTTAATTTTTTCATATTCATTTTTATATTAAAATTTCCAGTAATATACAAAGTAATACTGATTGAAATAAACCAGTATCTATATGTTATTCTGATAAGGTTTTAAAAGTGTACACTGAATTTACAACCTGTCAAATAGAAGACATTTTCAGTGAAGAATAACTTAGGATGATTTCTGAATTATTAAAAGATGGTTTAGTACCATATTTCAAATTATTTAAGAAAAAAATTAAGACTATGCCATGAAATTAATTTACAAATCATAAGTGCACTTTAAAAACAAGATCAGCTTTTGTTATGCAAGTAAAGATGTTGCTTTTCTTAAACTTGACTTGAAGAGTGGTGCTTTGCTTAAAAAATACTATAATAATCTTTGACACTTACATGTGTAAACTGTTTTTAATCTGTTTTCATTGTTTTCTATGTGAATGAAAATTTTTTAACTAGGCCTAGTTCTTGATAATACAATCCTAACCTCTGTTACTTCTGACTTATAGGGTATCTTTGTTACTAGGGTTCAGCCTGATGGACCAGCATCCAACCTGCTGCAGCCTGGTGATAAGATCCTTCAGGTAAGAGAGATAAAAAACAGTGCTTTCAAATGCCACGCTAAAACAGATATGTAACCATGCTATTGAGTGACTTGAATTAAATGATTGGCAATAAGCCTTTTTCACATTTCTTATTTGCCTTTATTTTGGGGGCGGGGTTAAAAGGCAAGTCAGAAACAAATTCAATCTGATATAATCCTAGATATTCCAGTATTTGGCACATGGTAGATGTTCTGCATATTTTTGTTTATATGAATAATGGTAATTGGTAATATAAGAAGAATTGAAACATACAAGAATCTATGCATAGCTATCAGGTATAAGTAAGAGTAATGGAGTACTGAAATAGGATATCTGTGTGACTTTAGATGAGGAAGAAGGGACTGGTCCCTATTTAATTTCTCAACAGTAAGCTATACTTTTTGACTACTGTGAAATGCATGGTTATATCTCCCTACTCCCCCATCTCAGATACTTGAACAAAAGTTTAACTATATATAAGGTGACTTATTAAAATGTACTTTCTGATGGAAAGGCCTTTTCCCTAACTTAAAGCTCTGTGTAACAGAAAAGGGTCATTCCAGTACACAGTTAAGTAAATGCTTGGTATAACCATTTTGCTCTCTTTGTTCTCTCTGAATCCACTTTTGCTTAATCATTTCCTACATCTCAGAGAAAGGCCCTTAAGTATCAACGATTTGTTTAAGATTCAGTATTTTGACTTATGACCCTGAAATTCCCCATTATATAGCTAGCTGGAACTATCTGACATTACAGATATTTAACCATTTGGAGCAATTATGAAATGGTTCCACATAATATATTGAAGATATAAGGACACTGAGAAGAGAGGACATGTGGGAAAGGAACCTTCTAGTTAGACTAGCTCTGCAAACAGTTACAACAATGCAAGAACCCCACACAACTCAGCTCTGAGGAGATTGTCTATCTTTTATTTACTGAACACTTTCAAAAAGTTCTAGAGAAGTAGAAACCCTCTATAACCGTATATACATATATTTATATATATTATATGTATATATAGCCTTAATATTTTATTCTCAGAAATATTTTAAACTAGCAAGCTCATGAAAACTCAAGTTTTCAAAAATGACAATTCTCTGAACACTATGGGTTGCTCAAACCTGTGGCAATGTCACAGTAGAAATAGCATCCAACAGATTGGAGTCCATTCCATGAAAGCAGAAGACCAAGCCAGCAGTTGATCTTTAGAGTTAAAATCTTGAGATAAAAAAGACCCATAAAATAATCTAAATTTATTTTTACCATTTTGTTATGGAAGTTCTATGTGTTTTTTATCTCCTAACTAGCCCTTTGATCTTAAGCATTTTATATCATGTCTATGGGACTCACAATTATTATGTGTAAAATGAACTGTGGTTTATATTATATCTGAGGTCCCCTCAGCTTAAAAATTCAACTGTTCAATAATTTTATAAATTTCCATGAAAAACAGTCAAGAATAAACTCACAGTGTAATTCCCTAACACTTGGTAAATGCTGCTGTTTAGCAAAGGAAATGCCTAATTTTTTCCTCTACTCAATTTCAAAGAAATTATTTTGAATCTCTGAGTCTGAAAAACAATGCAGCCAGTTAATCTCAGATCTCTGATCTATTTGAATGCTGTGCCGGTTAGAGAAGCCTTCCATAGCTTGAGACAAGGTTGGGAGTGGCCTTCATCCATGACAGGGGTAGCAAAAGAAAGACTTTTCTCTCTGGATTCAGAAGAGAGAGAGAGAGAGAGAGTGTGTGTGTGTGTGTGTGTGTGTGTGTGTGTGTGTGTGTGTGTATAATATATGTTTATGTTATATGTTAAAATGTTATGTATTCATATAGCTATAGACAGGTAATAGATGGTAGATAGATGATGATAGATAGATAGATGATAGATAGATAATCAGTATGGATGAATATAGATATCCTGCAGAAGGGAAATGAGAATTCAGTTAGTGTCTAGTTACAGGGCTAGAATACTCTTTTCCGACTGCGGTTCTAGAAGGATTATATGTGAGGACATGAGGGTTGAGTATTTCTAGTCCCTCAGAGGTATACAACAACAGCAAAGTGCACCGAGGAATCAATTCCTAATGCAAGAAATAGGAAGGAATTATAAACCCAACCTGTTAAAAGCCACGAGTCTGCAGAAGAGCTGCAACCTAGGTAGGCTCTTCGCTCCACAAATGACTATGAAAGATGTAATGTTTTATTTTTGCTCTAGAACTCATTTGTATTTAGTACAATAAAATCAAAGTCCATTTTCAGCAAAAGAAAAATGCACATAGACTGTAATCAAATAAATTGCTATATTTACAGTTTCACTCATATGAGTTAAAAAGCACAAGTGGCCAATTACACTTTCTGAAAGAGATAAGAACGGCTAATTCTAAACTAAAATCATTGCCAGCATCAGATGCTAAGAGGGCAAATTATATTTTTGTCTATAACACTATCGGCTCTTCATTTAAAGAACACTGGAAAAAATGAGTTATCTCTCATTTAGAAGATCCTTAAAATATGTCCTCACCAGAGCAAATTTGTTTACAAGCCTTGATGACAATGTAACAGCCTAGAAAATCAAGGTAAAAGGAACAAAGAAATAAACAACAACAACAAAAACAACATATGAGCCCCCTAAGTGATGGCAGTTAACAGCAAATAGTAAAAGAGACACTAAATAGCAAAAAAGATACACATTTCCCAAATCTCCCCCAAGCCCCAAATTTATTATAGAAGAGCTTTCTCTTTCTTTGTCTGTAACTCTTTTTACCCACTACTTTCTTCTTACTCTGTTATGGAATCATGAACATGTTACTGGAATTACATAAAAAGGTGTGCATTAAGAGATAATCTTAGTTAAAACATATTCACATGATGTTTCTGTCATTTTACTGTTCATTTTCCCAGAATAAATACACTATAATTAATGAACATATTCAAATGACCTACTGTGTTTAGTGAATCATGTTGCTTTAAAGACCCTGTGGAAAAGGAGCCAACCGCCAGGCTGGGAGAACTGATCCCTCCCAGCCTCACCCTCCTCCATAAAATCAAATCTAACAGGAGAGAGAGAGAACAAGTGTAAGCATGTGCATCATAAAAAAATGTTATTAGATTGAACCATGTGAATTTGCCAATATTTGACTGTTTTTGAAGTGGTAATTTCGTTGGTTTAACATCATAGTTTCTTTTTTCTAATGTTCTTTCCCGTTAAAAAATTCAATCTAATTTATTATACATTTTAAATTCAAAATATATTAAAATATAGAAAATCTATTAATTATAGTTACTCTGTTGAAAAGATGAATAGACTGGAAAAAAAGAATATATCGTACTTGATAGTTAACATGGTTCACAGTTATAGCCTAACGCTCATATGTATAAGTATACTACACATTATATTATGTATTATATTTATAAGCATAATATTCCATAATATCACTGTAGTCAAACCCTATCCTCTTCATTTACCTGCCCACCCCATTCCCCAGACAGGAGCCTAACTTTGGCAGGAGAAGAGAAAATAAATGATTTATAGATACTTGTTAATGACATCCAGGTTTTACCAGTTATCAAAACAGAGTTTTCTCATATAAGGTATACTAATATGAAACCTAATTGAAGATTATTTCATGGTCTCTTCTACTGTACCATAATTTTAAGTGTTTTCCAAAATATATTCCTGGTCGATGACCATATCTCTAAGATACCAAATTGAATAATCAAAAGATATGATAATTCAAACAAATCAGATATTTCCCCTTTTTTTCTAGTCTTAAAAAACCTTGGTTCTTCAACTCATATAGACAAATCAAGAACCCACTCTGAATGAATAAGTCTATGAAATTTTAGCCAGCTTTTGGTAGGTTGTTTGGCTCAGAGTACCTTATCAAGAGAGCTTAGTCTTGATGGAGCAGGAGGTACTCCAGGCTTACCAGAGAGGAGAAAGAAAGGTGAGTAGTAGGAGGACTAGCTGTGGGCTAGCCTGACAGCAGTGCTCAGGAGCAGAGGGCAGAAACTCCTGTCAGAATGAGTGAGCGTGGAGTTCAAAGAGAGAATACTGGAGAGGGAAATCACAGGCATAAAAAAAGAAAACCCTAGGATTTTAAGGTTTTGCCCTGAGTTGGAGAACTGAAACCTGCAGGGGGCTTGGCATGGGGATGAAGGTGGGGGGGGGGAGGTACTAAGATACAGCTTTCAAGGCTCAGAATGTGGGAAGAAAGTTTAGATTTCCCCAAAGTCTATATGAAATATCTGCAGATGCCTGAATCACTTTATACAGATAGCACTGTATCTGTATTTGACCACCAGATCAAGCCTTCCTTGTCTGAATGGAAGTTTTATGCTTCTTTGAATGACCAGGAGGTGTGGTTAGCTGCTAACAGTATTATCTTACTTAGCTAAAGCTTATTTGTTCAACAACCACAAAGCAAAGTGCTTCTGAGAAGCCATAATTAATGTCACAAAGTCCACGCACTAAATTTCATGCCTTTTACTCTTAAGTAAGATTTTATTTCATACTTGGAATCTTTTACCTAACTTTCCAGACCACCAAGAGGAAAGCCTCAGATCCAGGCACATTGCCAGAAGCAAGGAGTCAGAGCTGACAGTTTCATTGTCCAAGAAGAGAGAGAAACTTCCTTTAAAAGATAGAAACAAAATTCAAAGAGTACAGTAGTCATTCAGTATAGACTATAGTGTTTCCCAATGGCATCCCTTATGATACCTTTTTGGAAAGGAATTCCTTAGTCGAAGTTTCGGAGCCACCTCAGATTCTGTCCTTTGTTTCAGGATTTCACAATGTATTAAGCATTTCAGAACCTGAGAAATCTTACAAACTTATATGTCCCAACATATTTAATCATACAGCCTTCTTTACTAACAAGATCAATTACCTCCACAGAACACACTTTGGGAAATGTTTCTTACAGAAGCATCTAAATGGGCCCACAGCTTTATCCCACAGTGTTCATGTTCATAATTATCATCATGAGTCATTTGGAATGTGTTAGAGTCCTATTCATATCTTTGAATTTTTAAAAATTTCTCCCAAAAAGGCTACAAAAAGTAGAGTGAGAAATTTTTGTTATGGTTACAATGAAGTATGGGACCCTTAAAAAAATAAACTTAAGCTATTTGGAAATTCCACTAAAGCATTTCCCAACAAGGTCAAATGAGTTAATGCTTTTTTTTAGTTGATCTTATTTGGTGGTTGAAAATCAAAAACATCATAGAGGTTGGGGGAAAGGTGGGGGGAAGGGGTCAGTAATCACATAATTCTTAATGTTCAGAGAAATTACTGAAGAATAAGATTTTTTAATACAATTTGATTAGAAGACAACAAAAAATAATTTTTTAAAATGTGTATGGTTTTGTATGTCATATCTTATTCAATTTATGAAATTCAGTACAGTGAACTAATAAAAGATTGAGTAAATACATATTGCAAATCAAAACAGTAGTACTATACAGAATAAGGAAAACCAATACAAACAAGTTAAGTTCATTAGACTGGCTCTAACTTCCATAATTTGGCTGAAATAAAAGTAACAAGCAGAGTCTCATTTATATCACAGAAGTTATCTACTGTTGACAGAGGCTAAATGACTTATTTGAGCTTCTTCCAGTATACAATACTGATTTTACTGGAACAAATTTTACTGATAGCATCATATTCATCACATTTTCTCTTTATATGTTTGGAAAATATGTATTAAATGCCCACTGTGTAGGAAGTATTGTGCCAAGCAATGTGAACAATGTAATAAAGAATGGCTTTACATAACCTAGCCCAGGAAGTAGACATGCCCAAAATTACCTGAACAGAAAATGAAAGAGGAAGAGAGGAAAGAAGGTGACTTTCAACATTTGATAAAATCAACTTCCAGTCTGTCTTCTTTTAAGAGCCAGTGCTCTAGTCAGCAGAGACCAACATGGCTACACAAGCCTCCTGAAAATGAGAGATTGATTTTGCAGTTCTGTTCATTTTGCAGTTTCTATTTCTCTTAAAAGTAATAAAGTATAGCTTGTCAGGGAATTGCTTTGCAAACCAAGGTAGGGAATTCATTTTTTAGAGATGTTCATTCAACATACTTGGTAAGAAGAAAAGAGGCATCCTAAAGTCAGAGCAGATAAATAAGTAAATGTCTTCAGGATTACTACTTATTACCAGTTCCATGCCCAAATTTTTAAACAAATAATTGACAAAGTCTGTAGTTGAGTCTATTCTAGCTTGCCATGTCTTTTTTGAGCCAGAACTCATGAAACATTCAAGCTGCAATACGAGTGTGCACTTAAGATAGAAGAGAAATTCTTCTCTGTGTTTAATTCTATGAAGATTTTTTTAATACTGCAGTAAAAGCCATTAAGACTTCAAACTTTCTCACATTTAAAAAGCGCAATGTAAATTTTTCATGGGAACTCTCCAAGAATTTAAAATCTGTAGTTCAGATTTTTGATAGAAAGGAAAATTTTTCAAATGACTTGGCATAGAGTCAATGTAGTATTGACTATGCAGTATATTCAGCTCCAAATATATGCCAATATTTAATGAGAGTGCTCTATCAGATTAAAACTCTGAAATGAGAATGAATTCCAGGTAGCCAATGTGAAACATAATTATGATTATTTAAGATTCCCACTGTTCCTCATAATGTCTGACTGTCGGGAATCAAACACCATGAAGGCTTGCCCTTGTAGCTCTAATATGGTTGCTGTATTTTTTAGTTTTCCCTCATTTCAAGAGCTATAGGCTTTCAAAGATGTTAATGTACTAATGTATATCTAATGTACAAAATACATGTGTACTGGCCCTTTAAATGTTTGCCCTTGAGGGTGAGTTTCAATCAACCAAAAATCACACACCTAAGTCCCTAATCCCATTTCTTTTTTGGATTCTAAAAGAGTCATGCTGTCCTTCTTACTGGATAATACCACCAACCTTGTGGCCAAGCCTTCGTAGCAATTCGTTTTTAAATTTAGAACTTTGAATAATAAGGGTACAAGAAAATTCCTGGGAGAATTATAGCATCCTCTGTAGAATTTCTGTAGTATAAACATCCATAATTAACCCATTTAACGAAACATTTACCAGAAGGAAATCAAAGATAAATCTCGGAAGGAACAAGAGGATGAAATCCAGAAATCAAGGAGGCTTTACCGTCAGTTGATGAGCCATAACTGCAAAGCTCTACTTTTTGTTGTAGTTGTAAATACAATTTCATTAGCCCTCCATCTTTCCATGTCTAAATCATGCAAAGGGACAATTAGAAAACATTTTATGGCACCAATGTCAAGTGGAATTTTAAAAAGGCAGGATATCTTCCAGAAACAATATCAAGATTATACAGTAAAATGTTCCTTTATACTTTCAAATCAGCTAAAGCCAGAAACCCATTAATTATATATTCTTGAAGCATAAAATTTTCAGAATGTCTTTTCTTTCCTGAATTTTTTTCTTATTAACTTCATTTTAACTTAAGCCGTTTCATTTATTTCTCATTTTTCATTAAATTGCTATTTCCTCTAAAGTGCACACATTTATTATAATAGACTGTGTTTATTTAAAACATATATGTGACCAACTGTGACAATGTATTTTATGTATTTAAAATTTCATTCTTCAAATCATATTTTGTACTTATAATATGCGTATATTCAAAATATCAAATGCACAAATGTAGATTATATGCATTTACTTTTCTTTTTTTTTTAATTTTTTAAAGATTTTATTTATTGGAGAGAGAAAGTGAGCACACGAGCAGGGGCAAAGGGAGAGGGAGAAGCAGACTCCCCACTTAGCATGGAGTCCGACATGGGGCTGGATCCCAGGACAATGAGATCATGACCTTAGCCAAAGGCAAATGCTTAACCGACGGAGCCACCCAGGCATCCCTGCATTTACTTTTCAAAGCATCATTGGATTTATACCCTGCAATCAATCAGTATTGCCTAGTAGTGGCCTTTACTTGCTCAGCTCTTCTATTCACACACATAAGACAACCACAAAACATTACTAACTGAAATATTACTATTCTCATGTGGATTTTAATTGGAAAAGCCCTACACAAACGTAGTAACATAATTTTCTGATTTCCTGTCTGAAGTGTCCAAGATGTTAGCCAGATAGCCAAATTCATTTTAACAATATAAATTCCCTTTGCTCTTGAGTCCTAACAGTGGAAGGAGAAGGTTCTCTCGACCTGAGATTCTATCTCCTTTCATTCAAACACCTCTCCCAATCCCTCTGTCGTTGTTTCCTCCTGGCATCAGGCCTAAACCAATGTTCCATGTCAAGAAATGGCTCAATTCATATTAAAAATTGAATTCATTTAATGAACCTAAAACGTTCATTAACAGTCTCACAACATCCAATGAAACAAATTGTGCCAAGTTACTGAGTTGACTACTGTAACATAAATTCCCACCTAGTCACTAGCTCTGTGAGCCTGGATATCTCATGTACTGTCTCCAATCCTCACATTTTCATCTTTAAAAAAAAAAAAAAATAGAGTTAACTAAACAAGAAAAAGAAAGTCCCTTCCTCTGACATTTTGTCCTTCTATTCTTGTGACTTAAGGAAAATTCAAGAAAGTAATAGTGAAGTAATATTAATAGTAGGAGGTAACATTTGATTGGTTTATAGTGTGCCAGGCCTAAGCACTTGACATACATGAACCCATTTAATCTTTAATAAACTTTCTAAGATAATGTGCTTTCTGATCTTTCAGAGTTCTCCTGGTATTTTGAAGTCATTACCAGGCAGTCCCTAGTTGTGGCATTTTATTTTATTTTATTTTTTTAAAGATTTTATTTATTTATTTGAGAGAGAGAGAGAATGAGAGAGAGAGAGAGAGAGAGAGCGCCCATGAGATGGGGAGGGTCAGAGGGAGAAGCAGACTCCCCGCCGAGCAGGGAGCCCGATGCGGGACTCGATCCAGGGACTCGTTCCAGGGACTCCAGGATCATGACCTAAGCCGAAGCCTGAGCCACCCAGGCGCCCCAGTTGTGGCATTTTAAATAGGCCTCTTGAGGTTTCCCAAAGCTCTGGTTTTCAGATCCAAAATATTTCTGGGGACTAAAATTACAGGTAGAGTCCTAGTGTTTATGTGACTCAGTGATCTAAGTTATCAACCTGCTTTATTTCCTTCTGGGCTATCAACTATACAGTTTCCAACTGTATAACTCCTCATTTGTCACCTACAAAGCATGAAAACTAAAAGCTGATGGTTTAAAGCGATATTAAAAGCTGATTTATACGAGGGATCTTTCTAGCCTTGAATCAGAGCCCGGATGGTGGTTCGGAACATCTTGAAGCCTGTTATTGGAAACACACCCAGATACAAGGCCAGACTTCAGCTAGCTATGCCTTTTCCCTGCTTTTTTTTTCCTCTCTTGCAGAAAGCTAGGGTTCATTGGGGCCACTGGAAAAGATCTGATTCTCTTGGATTTCCTGCTACTTTTGTGAGCACAGTACCTTGATCCCCTTCCTGACGACTCTTGCCAATTATCCTTCCGCCTGGATCTCCCAGGAGCCCCGCTGCCCTGTTCTCTCCCCTCCGCGCATCGGTCCCATGAGAATCCCTGTTCTTCAGTTCGGGCCCTGAGTGTGAGCCAGCTTTCTGCCATCCTGCTGCAGGAAGGATTAGGCTGTGCTTCACCTTGCCCTCCCTTACTTCAGACAGATTTTCCTCGATGCCCAGGGCAACAGCAAACACTATCTTTCAGCTTTGTTCCACATGTCCCAAGCTGCAACCCCATCCTGCTCCCCTGGTTAGATTTCCCTTCTTTCACAATGCTCCCTTTTAAATTTATTTTCTGATAAATCTCTCAGCATTCCATGTGGTGAATACCAAACAGCAGTAAAACCTGACTGCCGTCGCTAATGCTGCCACCCTGACCTCCTTCCTGAAGTCTCTTGTTTCTCAACATCTCCCTTGCATGCATTGCCGTGGCCTCAAATGCCGTTGTCTTCCCAGCTAAGCCATTCCTTCCTTTCCGTTAGTGGTATCGCAATCTGATTCTTGTCTGTTTCTTCTGCCCTTGTTCAATTAAATGGCAAATTTATAGATTCTACCCTAAAAGTTTTCTCCTTTTTTAATCCATTTCCTCTCAAGTTTCCTGGCACTGTCCTAGCAGATAGCCTGACTTAGTCTTTCCATTTTTGAGAGAGAAAGCTCACATATGCCTACAAGAACCCAATTAAGCCAGAGTTAACACTATAATAAGAATGAGAGGTTCAGCATTTCTGGAGATTCTACTTTAGGACTAAATGTTATTTCTACCAGTATTTTTGGAATGACTTAAGTTAATCCTGACAGGAATCTGAATGAGAATTAAGGTTTTGCAAGCACTGTAAAGAACAAATTATGTCAGGAGGTGATATAGCAATAATTTTAAGGGGAAAATGTTCATTATTTTATCACAACCACTGAAATGTCAGTTCAGATCAACGGAAGCGGTTGGGGTCTTATTATTTTCAGTGAAGTACTGAGGGAAACAATAAGAGTGAATACTATGGTAGGGGTTCCTCAGCCCTGGAGGTGCGGCCTTCACCAGGGCTCTTGTCCTCTCTGAGGTGTATCTCTTTCGCTTACAAAATAACAGGATTAGCCTAGATATGCTTGCTCTCGCTCTCATCCTCTCACTCTCTTACTGCCTCTTTGATCTCCCCAGAAAATTTCTGTTTAAATATTTCACATATTGGGCTATCCCTCTTGGTTTTAGAAAACAAGAATCTATAAACTAACCCCACCTCCTATCAAGGGCCCCCCGCATTAGCATATTTTTATGGTTGTTTCCTATGCTAAAGCCTAGGGTCTAAGTTCACTGTTATTTTTATTTTTAAATTCTCGTAAAAATGATTACATACCTAGATCATCTTAAATCTCTTTTCCCTACATGGATTGTTGAAGAATTTTCTTGAAATAGCCAACTGTTCCCGTGTCTAGGGCTGGAGGAGACTCCAGGCTGGAGCAAGACCAGGATTGTGGCCCTTCTCTAATCATACTCTTTCCAGGTGTGGGTACGGGGGAAATCTCACCAGGTGTGGGTACGGGGGAAACTCTTGTCATTGACCCCGGAGAAAACAGCTTCCCTGAAAACTTTCCCTCTTCCATTTCCCTCCCGCTGAGCTACCCTAGTACTTTATTTATCTCTTCTGATGTTAATTCAATTCAGCAGTTGTTGAGTGCCTACTCCAGGTAAGGCAGTCTCTACATTATTTATAATTATGTCCATAGCTAATTTCCCTTTCTGGATGGTCACCTTTTTGAGGGGAGCCTTCCCTGTCTCATCTCTTTCTTGCTCCTATCCCCAGTGCCAGGCACAATGCCTTGGGCACAGTTAGTACATAACACACATTTTTGATTGAAAAAATGAAAGAAAAAAATGGTGGAAATGAACACCCTTTTTTGAAGACCTCTTGATTAAAGTATCATTCAAAATTAGCAGCTATGATTAATTGGCCATCTGGGTTCTGTGCCACGTATGCTCTTAAAATTGGTATTATTTTGAGACTGGCAGTTCCTAAAACCAGGAATGGTGAGGTCTAATGGTGGACAATACATCATTCATGACCTCCAAATCCTAGAGCATTCCTTTTCCCTGAAACACTAAGATACTGAAATTTCAAACAATTCCCTGAAAAATCTTGGTGGGTTGTGAGTTCATTGCAATTCTAGGTTTCGAGTCTTCTGATAGAGAAATCTGAGCACTCACAAAGTTATTATTAAGGACATTCAAGAACTCCATTATTAAAGTTAAATTTAGGAGCACCTGGTTGGCTCAGTCGGTAGAGCATGCAACTCTTGATCTCAGGGTTGTGAGTTCCAGCCCCATGCGGGCATCAAGCTTACTTAAAGTGAGTAAATAAATAAATACATAAAGTTAAATTTAATTCACAGTTCAGGTATATCTTTTGGTCAAATTGAAGACATTAGGTAGTTAGTATATTCCTCAAAAATACAGTGGAATAAGCATACATTTCACCGAAGTTTGCTATTTTCCTGATGTCAGATACAGATTGAGAATAAAAAGAATGTACCATATGCTGTGTTCTCTATCCCACATCATCATCTGACCAGAAATAACATCACATGGAACCCAATTGTCTGGTTTTAACTACAACTTAAGCAAGAAATTTGGGCTGTGAAACAAACCCAAAGCTCTACCCAACTACTGTTTCCTGCCACTGAAACAGCCAATGCCAACTTTAATAAACAACTCCATTAATTAAGTGTTATTATATATATTAGAGGAGATATGTATATATAGAGAGAGAGAGGAGAGAGGGTGGGAGAGAGAAGGAGATTCTTCAATTCAAAACAAACTTATACTTCTAGTTATATGGGTTTTCATGGATTCACATTTCTGTGTCCTAGTATTTTCCTCGTTAGATGTACTGTGGTTTAGGAAATGCGATATTTTAGGACCTTCTTTTGTTATCATATCATTAGCCAACCAATTAATGATAAAGTAAAGTGATAAAATATGTGTCAGATGACTTTCACCTAAGTTATAAAGAATATACAGTACTTCAATCTGCTGTTTTAAATTTTAAAAAGCCAAAGGCAGTAAAATATTGAGTGGTTAGTTGAAATATTAATCATATTTTAAGAAAGCATTAGAAAAGTAAAACAACAAAGGCAATGGGTTCCCAAAATTAGTATCAGTCAATTGAAAACTGAAAACGTCAACCAATTAACTGGCTCTATTACCTGTACTTTGCCAAGTAGTCAATTTGACTGACTCTTCCAAATCAACTGAGTCCCAGATGTGAGGAAAATAGTTACATAATTGTTGGTCATTAAGTTTCCAAGAATTATTCCTACCAAGTCTCAGGAAGGTTGCATTTTATTTAGGCCTTAATGACAGTGAAGTTTTATGGGATCCACTTCTTTATATATTAATAGTAAAAGTCATTCCAATCAAGAGAATCTGTAATTTAATGTACAAAAAAAGAGCACTCACAACAGAGAAGCGTGTGAAATGTCAAACAATAACCAGTTGAATCCCAAAATTGTAACCTTAGGCTAATTATGTTTAAAATGGATTTTGAATGCATAGACTGATGATTCTTAACTAGAAGATGGCAGACATTTTCACTAATGTCAGTGTGCTTTACCTCTGAGGGGTGGATCTCTTAGGTATATTGGATGCCATTGAGAACCACTGGTATAAATAATGAATATACTTGCATTTAGCAATGGGGGAAGTAAAAATGATCTCTTTAATATAAAAATGTAGGGGCGCCTGGGTGGCTCAGTCGGTTAAGCATCTGCCTTTGGCTCAGGTCATGATGCCAGGGTCCTGGGATCAAGTCCTGCATCAGGCTCCCTGCTCAGCAGGGAGCTTGCTTCTCCCTCTGCTCCTGCCCTTGCTCATGCTTTTTCTCTCTCCCTCTCTCTCTCTCTCTGTCTCCCAAATAAATAAATAAAATCTTCTTTTAAAAAAAAGGATGTAAAAAAATAAAAAAATATATAAACTAAGAACTTTTCAGTGAGTCAAAATAAGATCTAATAAGACTATAAGTGTGCAATCATGTGTGTCATGAGTGAAATATTTGACCTTGATGATGGGATTATGCTATCAGTAATTATATAGCAAGAAGGTAATGGTCCTGTGGACACTTCCAAAACATCTCAACTAAGTACCTGCAAAAACAAAACAAATCAAAAGAACAACCACAGAACAACTACCATATTTCAAATGTATCTATCTGTTATTCACCAGGTTATCTCTATGATCAGCACAGTGGCTAGGACAGTCTTAGATAGGAAATACTAGATGCTTGTTAAATATTTGTTGAATTAATAAATTGAATCAAAGCTGGGTGAAATTAATCAGTTGTTTCCATAGTTAGAATTCTATTGTGAATTTTAAAAACTGATAGCTTTTGGTTGCTCAATATTCCCTTGAATCTTACAATTAGAAACAATGGTGAGGTGACAAACAATATCTTGCATTGATTGCCCTGTTTTATTTGTGTGTTTACAGGCAAATGGACATAGTTTTGTACATATGGAACATGAAAAAGCTGTATTACTACTGAAGAGTTTCCAGAACACAGTAGACCTAGTTATTCAACGTGAGCTTACTGTCTAAATATTTTTTATAAATAGTGAAGATACGTCTAGCCAGACCTAATGTTCAAAAATAAATTTATACATAGAAACAAATTTTGCCAATTGCTGGACCAATGGCAAACATTAGTGCCAAATGTATAATACGATGTGTTAGCACTGATCATCCTTAAAAATGTTAACTATATAAATATGATGTTCATGTGGTTATGTATTAGTTTTAATTGTCAGCCTCTGGCTGTGCATTGGTGCAGTTTTGTTTTTGTTTTTGTTTTGTTTTTTTTAATCAAATAAGTTTCTTCTCGAAGTGGATTTCATATAATTTCGGAGCACGGAAGCACATACAAGCTCTTTACAAATTCTGCTCTCCATCAAAAACACTGCCTCAAAGTTGTATATGCCTTTATATAGAAAATACAAATATAAAGAATTGTAATTCCCATAAAATATTTCTAGCACAGGTATATGTTGGCATATATACAAAAAGAATATAGAGAAAAACAATATTTTCATAAACTAAACATCTCGGATTGAGAAAGAAACTATATCTTAAAATAAGACTTTACTATATTGAATCTTTTTCAATAAAAAATTACATGATAATGCCTTATGAAAGTAACTGTACATATGGTATAAAGTGTTTATATTTGGTTCCATATTCATTTGCTAAATTCTCATAACACAGAGTGAAATATTTCATAAATTAGCCATTTATCTCTGGGACCGGAATAAAAATAGGACAAACTAATTTGTTCAATGCCTTTAGCTAATTACAATACACACAGAGTTAAGAAACAGACAAAAGGTCATTATAGATAAATCTTTTTCACCACAAATTTAAGCAGTGAATGATGGGTGGCAGGAAAGATATTGCTTCATTTCTTTCAAGTTTATGTTGATTATAAACTGTAGCCCCTGTGATTTCTTTACTTGTAAATGTGGAATTTATTTGTGTGTTGCTTTATCTAATTTGCTACTTTTAAATAATTTAAAATGAGTTTTGGAGATTGATAAAATTTATCATTAAGAAAGACCGTTGTTAGAAAGCTATGGTGGATGATTAAAAAACTTTAGTATTCAAATATGAAACTTCAAATATAATTTCTCAGAGCTGTGGTCTACCTGTATTATTAATTTCAGTGCCTGTTTTGGGGGGCAAAAATAGAGAAAATACTTTTTTTCCAAAAATGTTTCAAAGTATAAAATTCTGGGTTCTGTCTTACTGAGAGAAAGACAAGCATAGTTAATAGAGAATTTGTTATTTTTACATTAGAATTGTTTTCCTCTATAAATGATCAAAATTCATTTTATAATCCTTTAAAAATACTTCTTTTATATATTAGTCATTAATTTGATTAGAATATTAATTTGAAATTCCAGAATAATTTCCCAGAGTTGGTTGTATGCATGCTGTCTCATATTTCCACATAGCTCTTTAAATATATATATATATATATATATATATATATATATATATAATGGATTTAGTTTACATGCTAGTGTTTCAAGTATTCTATTAGGATTTTCACAATAGTATCATATATGGATGTCACCAAAGCTCTGAGGGTAATATTTGTAAGTTAACTGTTTTATGGGGACATTGAAAATACTGTATTTTTGTAGGATCTATTAAAATGAGTGTCACTTATTAGAAGTACAGTGGTATTTTTTGGCGATAGAATTTGTCACTTGAAGGCAAATGATACTTCACTTTATAGATGATGCACTAATTTTGATGTTGCTTTATGTCAGGGTGACATTATACCATGCTTTTATAGGGTTTGACATTTAGCAAATGATTAAATGATTGGCCTATTTAATATGTTTCCAAGAAGTAACTTTTAAATGCATTTTAATATATCGACAGTTTCTGATGAGAAATGTCTTTCAAGAGCCTAATTTTCTTTGTCAAAAACTCACACCAAACCATGGTACCACCATTTCCGGCTGCTATTATAGGATGATCATCATTAATCAAGATGGAGGCCCCCACCAGCCTCACAAGATCACTTAAAGGAAAAATAAACTCCCGGGTGTAGTTTGGTTGGCAGTGAAACATCTCAACTCATCCCATCAGTTTTGTTTAATCTTTTATGGAAGAGGTGGAAGAAGAGCCAGATAGAGGACCGCCCAAGTCTCTTTTCTTATGTCAGGTTTCCACATCAGACCCAGGGCTTCGGGAGATGCTTCTGGGGCACAAAGCTAAAAGGATCATAGTAAACACCTCTTCCACTCCTGATGTGAACAGTGTCCTGGCCCCGGGCTCTCATCCTTCCTGTACTACAGGAAATGAGAAAAGAAAAAGCGTTCCTGACCCACTGGAAAGAAATCGGATGTTTCAAAGCACCTCATTGTCAATTGTACTGCCGTGTTGCCTACTGAGAAAAGGCAGGTAATAATGAAAAGAGGCATTTTTTTTAGACTGATTGAAAAAAATCATTAATTACTTGAGAGGTTAAAAAAAATCTAGTTTATTCCATAGGTGATCCAAATGAAAAATACATTAATTTCTGAGTATTGACTTTTGGAGTAACTGGTTTTGCTCCCTGAAATTAGAATCTGGTTTATGTTAACCACCCCTCCCCACAAAAAAAAAAAAAAGTTAAAAGTGTGCCTTTTTAAAAAAGAAAATCAACGACAACAAAGGAGTGGAATTCGTGATTCCAATAGACTCGCCTCTTGGTCTTTGATTTTTATTGAGCTCCTCCTACTGAGGAAGTTGCCTCAATCTGGTGGATTAGTAAGACACAATGAAGGGGAATGGGAAAGATCAGGGTGGAAAGAACAAGCACTGAAAAGTATTGGTAGAATTCCTGCAGATTTTGCAAAGCCAAATAGATGTTAATGGACAATTTCAAAACTATTGACATGGCTTAAAATACATTGTCCACAGAAGTTCTCTTATGATAATTCCCGGTTTCCAGACAATAGAAGTCACCTTAACAAACATAGTAATTTCAAAATATAGGTGTACTTTTGACAAGGAATATTCAAAGTCAGTGTAACATACTTATATTTACATCATGCTAATTTATTGCTCATTGAAACCTATAAAATACATGTGTCCCAGTTAATTAAAACTGTTAGTTGCATAAACATCAAACAATCTGAA
This sequence comes from Callorhinus ursinus, assembly GCF_003265705.2. NCBI lineage: Eukaryota > Metazoa > Chordata > Mammalia > Carnivora > Otariidae > Callorhinus > Callorhinus ursinus. The sequence continues at coordinate 44,166,785 of NW_027397071.1, read as the reverse complement.
TTGTTTCTGGGTCTTACATTGGATTATCACTTTCAAGATGAAAAGCAGTTTTAAAGAGAGGATGACAAATTAGCATTAATTTGTTTTTAATTTGAAGATGACGGCACACATATTACTAATGTAATTGCTTATTTAAAAAGTAGGACTGAGATATCTTTCAGCGGGCGAACTAAAGAGATAGTACACCCAGACAGAGGAAAATGAAGAAATTAGATTTACACATTCAAATATAAAGTGAAAAGTATTTGAATTTGCCAGAATGATTAGATGAAGGGAGCAGGAAAACATTTTATTGTAAATCATCAAATCAAATATCTCCACAAAAATTTAAATATTTAGAAAACATAGTGTGTTTGTCAACTTGTCTTTTCATTGGCTTGTACTACTGTCCTCAGTCATTCTCTGCCCCCTCATTGGCACCCAGGTCAAGAATGTCTATTCTGATGAATCTGCTGTTATCAAGAGGCAACAATACAGTATACCCAGATAAATAGACATGCTGGTACAGGACTACCGCTCTAAGCCTTGGGTAAATTCAATCAGACAATATGTTTGACTGATTCTTGATATACTGACCAAACAGTGGGTTTATTAAAACACTGGGTCAGTAAAAAGTTATGCAAATAATGAACTCCAGTAAGTTAAGAAGATGGGTCCTTTATCTCGTATCAAGAAAAGCAGGGTCGAGTTCCCAGGAAAGTTCCTCTCACAGAAATACTAAATCTTTCTGAGGCTCAATAAAGTGTTCAAACACTGGGTTGGTGATGTGCCCTGTCTTATGGTTGTAGTGACCTGATCATCTGGGAATAGGGGTTGGGGGGAAATCTCCAGATTTGATATCACCTGCAAGAACTTTTTTCCTTAGCAATACAACTACTTTCCATTAAGAAAAGCATCTTGCCTTGGCCCAGAATATTGCCCCATTGCTCAGTAAGACTGTTGCCCAGGTATACATGATAGCAAGAAAATAGTATGTGGGCTGGGGAAAAACAGACGTGCACTCTAGAAAGCACGTGGGTTACTATTCTAGGAGATCCTGGGTGTCAGTTCTCCTGTGCATCCCTTCAGCTTCATTTGATCTATTCAGAGAATGTCTTTTCTGAACACCCCACTGTACAAAACTCAAAGCAGTTGAAGTCAAGTTGTGTAGCTATATTCTGAACTTTTGGGAGCGCCCCTTAGAGTTCTAATTGTTTGGAGGCCCTTGAATATCTACTGATGGTTCCAACTTCCGGTTTGGGAAGAACTTCCTTAGGTTACCAAGGAACTTGGAGTAGTAGCATTAACCCAGGTGCAAAAGTGGGGCACTTATGTCTCTGACAACAACAAACCAACCTTGTGTGCAAGGGTGAGGGTGGCAATGCCTTAATAGAACCATGGTTCCACTTCTGTTTTTAAAATGTTGAATTTAGCCATATTGACGACTCTCTCTAAGCCTGTTAGCTGACTGTTACCGGGACAGTTTCCAATCTTCCTCACCTTTGACACTAACTACAAGAAAATGGTTTGGAAACACTCTCCAGTGAGGATATAAACTGCACGACTTCTACTTTGGAGAATTCAGAGATTTCTGATGAAAAGTACACTCAACTTTTGATTAAAAAGAACAGATGAAAATCTAGGAATATTGAATTCCCCTGGACTCTTAACTATGTGATTATCATAATCTTCCCTGAGAGCAGTTCTGGGGGAAGTAAAGAGAGGAAAACTGAGGGGAGGGAAATAATTCACTGGTTGCAGCCTTAGAAGGTTTAGAAGCATTACTCCGTCTGCTAGCGTTTCCCTAGGTGGATTTTGCTGTAGGGCAGTCAGCTCATACTTTGTAACATCCCACTGAGCATGAAGCAACATAAGAAATGGGTCTGGATGTAAGACAGGCACCAAAGAGAAGGCTATCTCTGCAGCCGTCCTGATTATCTCCCCAGATTATGCTCCAAAACACCTTTTTTTGGCCTAATTTTGTTAATAGCAGCACCTCAAAGAGCAGAAGATTAAGAAATCCAGGCAGTGTTTATGTAGAAAGCACTGAAATCCTGTGACTCTTCTTAGTCTGGTGTTGGAACCAGTGTAGGACTGACCCAAAGAAAAAGCCATGAGTCAAACTTTCACAAATATTATTTTCAAACCTAGCATAATTTTCAATGTGTGTGGGAATGAGTGTTGAGAAAAAGTTAAATCATCCCATCTTTCTCTAGTTTGAAAAGTATATATATTTTTTTCTTAAAACGTTCACTGTTACACAATTGTATTATTTGTGCCAGGTGTTTCTTTGTTTCTTTGCTTTTCCATCTTTAAAATAACATGAGTAAGCAGCCTACAGTCAGGTCTCTCTGTACCTGGAGTAAAATATCCTACCACAGAGACTTTTATTTTCATCAGAAAACTCCGTATTTCCTCCACAGGAAAATAATTACTATAGCTGAATCTCAGATGATTAAGGTACGTCGTTCAAAATTCAAAACATTTGGGGGCATTTTATTGAAGAATATAATGAAAACAGTAAGTGCAATGTTTATAAATATAAATATTTGTTGAGCATCAACTATATACCAGGCTCTGCAAGGGATATAACATGGTCTCCTCCGTACAGAGTCTCACAAGCAAGTGGGAAGATGAGAGAGCTTCCAGAGAAAAAGACAGTACAAGGCAATGTGGTGAGTCCCTTTGTCCCTGCCCTCAGCCCACGTATTGCAAAAGGAAGTAGCATCTTTATCTAGACAAATCTCTTCTGGGTCTGAGCGTGGCTTTCCATTGCGAGCTATAGAAGTTCTTCCTACTGGGTCTTACGGCCTTTGGGAAGTCATTATCGATGTTTACCAAGATGTAGGGCAATATTTGATAGGATAGAAGTGGCAAGAGTAGAGACTTCCTGGATAAGATAAGTAGCAACCACAGTCCCTTGAATCTGTGGAAGAGATTTTTGCCAGTTGGTTTGTTTCAAAGAAGAGAGAGAATATAATGAAAAATGGTGCTTCCACCTGGCCTGGCACTGTGTCTATATGCCCCTGACATGTTGGGGGATAGAGATGGAAGGCAGTACTTTAAAAGGCATGGGCTGTTGAACTGAAGAGGTTCTTCTGTGTTGCATCCCCAAAGGGTTGCTCCTATGACCACTACGGTCTCTTATAAGACTATCGGTCTCTATAGACTATACAGTCTCTTATAGACTATCAGGGAGCATGGGAGTCCTCAAGATCCAGTATTAGAATGAGGCACTCAGAAATGCAATGAGCTGAATATTCATTCAGCCTGCTCCATTTCCTGTTTATTTACTTCACTTCCTTCAGTGAGGTGAAGGACATTTTCACTGCATGCTGTTCATCCCATCCCATGTATATACTGTTTGCATGAGGTTGGATCATACATATTTACATATCATAGATACCCCTTTATTCTTCCAAGGAAAGCTTGATTCCTCTGAATCTGGGAATTGCTTATTTTTTCTTCATCCTATTTGTACATAATCGGTGCTTTCGACACCTAGAAATCCTTAACTTTCCCTGAGTTTTTCAACCTCAGCTTTTACCCACACTAGTCCCTCCACTGTAATGTCTTCCTCTCCCCATTCCCTTTCTAAATTATCAAAATTAGATGCAGCCTTCAGAGTCCAGCTCAAGCATCACCACCACCATAAAAGTTTTCCTAATCTTAACTGGAAGAAATTTCTCTTATGATAATACAGTCATATTAATGTTTGGTATTTTTTATAGTACTTATCACATTCCACCTAAGGTCATAGCTATTTGGTAATCTGTGCTTTCTCTCCTCTAAACTGTACACTCCTTGACAGGGTCAGACAATACCTCAAAGAGGCATTCTAGACAGAAGAGCTTCCAGAGGGCACATCTGGTTTTGCTCACCATGTATCATTAGTTCCTGTCGTAGTAGGTGCTCAATAAATGTTTATACAATGATTTAATGGATGACGGGCCTGGCACATAAACACAATAAATATTGACTCAAATGGGAAGTTGGTGTCCAGTTTGCACAATCTTAAACCATAGACTTCTCACTTTCTTGGTTCATTCACCATGCCTGTTTTTTCTTTTCTTTTCTTTTCTTTTTTTTAATTCTCCCTTTTAATCTAATTCTCCTTCCCTCCTCAGTATTTCTTCTAAGACCTTTGAGGTTCCTCTGCTGTGCGTCAGCAGTTGTTTAATTTCTCTTTTATGTTCTAAGGACCTTAACACTATCCAAAAAGTTTAAGAAGTGGCTTTTGTTCATTGAATTGGAATACGTAACATCTATCCTTTTGATTTGTTTGGGTTTTATTTCTCATCTTGGAAGAAGTCATGCATATAGATTTCAGAAATATTTCAGAGAAATGAATGCATGAGTTTGAACATACAGAGCCATGGTTTTGGCCTTAAAGGCATCATAGAGATAATCAAACCCAGTTCCCTCATTTTATCGGAGGCCCAAGGCCTAGAGAGGCGATATGACTCTGTGAATTGAGAAGACAAAAGTGCATAGTTGGATCTAGTTTTAGACCCCTTTTAGGGCTCTTCTACGTGTATATATTGTGACTTGGTAGATTACTTTGCGCAAGCTATTTTTAAAATTTGGAGGCATGAGGAATGGTTAAGAGAGTTGGGTTGGGAATGGGGTTAGGGAAAGGTAGCTGGGAAGAGGGAGTCCCCACCCTATTTTAGCTCTAAAATTTAATGAAACTTCTGCTTCATGCTGCCTGTTCTAGAATAAAAAAGAGTCTGTCCACAGGCCTTTAGCCATAGCTCAGTTTGACAAGGTTTACACATTGCATTTTGGCATCTTTTCATGGACAGATTCTACCACCTGTATCCCTAAAGTGAACATGTCATATACTCCAGCCAAATTTATCAAGAAAAGCTGCAGAAGCTATAGTATTAACATGATAACTAGACAGGTCACAGAAAGTCTGGGTTACTTGATAAAACCACATGCCCCCTGCCAAATTTTTATAGAGGTCAGAATCTGGTCTGTTGATATCAAAGTAGAGAGAAAGCTATTTATACTGCCATTAGCAATAACTTCATTAGATACTTCCATTATAGGGGCGAAAAGAGTGGAATCTAGGCCCTGAAAAGAAAAACAGTGTCTAAGAGGGGAAAGCCCTGGGTTGGTACGCTCCTAACCACAGTTCCTTTATCACCTCATAGGATCTTGATTTCCTTGCAAGTGAAGCATTTCTTTCTTAGCTTTCTCTCAGAAATATTTCCCATATTTTTCTATTTGAGTTGCAAAGCACATTGACTACAGAATTTAGTGAAATATTGCCAAAGTTAAATCCATTTCTCATCTACTATTTTGCTTATACAAACAATATTAATTACTCCATCTGCCTCTGTCTTTTCATTTCTTTGTATGAGGGGAACTTGCTGTCTCCTTACATGAAGAGAACTTGCCAGAAAATCTTTTCAGGATTTTTTAAATTCTAGGAGCCAAAAGTATACATTGAAGGAAACTTTTATCATCATTTTTTTTAAGAGTATGGTCCCTCAACTCTCCAGAGGTCTACACTTTGGTCTTATAGCCCAGTGTTTATATATTTACAGAGGAAGAGAACACCAATGTCTGCTTGAACCAATTGAAGTGAAAAATGAAAAGTAAATTATTAGTTGAAAGAGTAACATTTTAGAGTAGTAAGACTATTTCAGAATAGTAAGAGTACTTTAAGTAAGAGTGTTTTAGAATAATAAGAGTGAGAGCAGACTTGAGGGCTGGATGAAGGAGAGAAATCTGTAAGTTATTAGAGAAGAACGAAAAAGGGAAAAGAAGGGAGATAAAAGACTGACAGAGAAGAACAGAGAGTAATTGGATGACAGAAATCAGGCTCCGATTCAGACACACCCTCCAATCTGTTGGTGACCACACTCCTCCTTCGGACAGCCCCAGAACTCCCTTCCTCTCTCCTGGCTGAAAGAGTGATCTTTCAGCTCTCCTTGGCTACTGGCCTCACTCCCACTCTTCTAGAAGTAGGAAGAATTCAGAATGAAAAATAAGACATATAGTAGCATTATATTTCATTTCATTGCTATTTATTTCCAGAAACTACTTTCATAATGAGGTGGATAATTTTTTAGACACGCAACTTCACAGTATAAGGAAAATCACCAAAAGTTATCTCACTAAAAAAAAATAATAATAATAACAGGGCAGTTTTCTGAAACAAAGGCTAATATCAAACAAGATAGCCATAGGTAAATTCTGGGGGGAAATGAGGAAAGTTATTGCTCTATCATAAGATAGAAAAGGACCTTGAGAGGATCTGGTTCATCTGTCTACCTCCCGGAAAGAATTAATGCTATTTTTAATTTCCTTCAGAGAAGAGGCTGCCACTTAACTCAGTAACCCACCCTGATAAAGCAACAAAACATGTGTTTCATCCCAATAAGATCCTCCATTTAAATTGCTGGGCTTAAATCAGATACATGCTATCCTCATCTATAGTTGGAGCCACGTACTTTTTAGGAGCATATCTGCAGTTAGGAAGAGCTGCCACTAGATGGAGCCCTTATATCTATATTTTATATCCCTGTCTTGGCAATTCTCTAGCTTGGATGACCACACACGCTGGACAGTCCATTCTCATACCCGTTGTGCTGATGTAACTGTGAATAAGTAACTGTTAATAAACTGTTGATAAAACTGTTAACACCCATTTCTATACTCTTTTGAGATAATTAATTTGAAATGCTTTAAACAATATAAGAAAACAAATTAAGAGCTTTGAGCTTATTTTAAGTAGTTTCTATAATTTTGGACTAAACCTCTCTGGTTGAATCCCAATCATAGGGGGAGAGAAAGAGAGAGAGACTGCTCTCTCTCTAAGCCTTGGTGAATGTGTGATTTAGTTTTGATATTCCCACCTGTTCAGGCTAATTATTATATCTGCCATTTTAATAGTTCTCTAGTTTGCTTGTGATTTCCAAATATTTTGTGCCTATCTGCCATTATTTTAACTAAGCTTCCTTCAGGTATGCTAATTCCAAATATGTAGAAAGATATTTGCTACACATTATTTACAATACATATTTTTATGTATGACCTCTCTAAAATTTAAACATTGGGATTTAAATGTGCCTAGCACAGGCTTCCTTACATAATTCTACTAGTCCAGTCTGAATATGTGTGTATGTGTGTGTGGCTTTATTTCCAGCTGACATCTGACAATGATAGGCATCTAATATCGACTCCTAATTTTTCATTTTAACTATGTAATTAGCACAATATATTTTACCTAATTATAAACTACATAAGGAATGTATTTCAAAAGATACCTCATAAAGTGATAATCAGATTCAAAGGGTAGTATAAAACCTTCCCCTCTCCCCTTCTTCCAGGCAGAATGTCTGGGTACTGAAGGTAGAGAGCCTCTGGCAGTTTGGGTGACATGTGTCCTCAAGCTATTTTGGTTCTTAGGTATTTGGGACTGCATGGCCTCTGATGGTTGGATCATTGTTTTAAAAGCCGAATGTTACTATTTACCTCTTCTAAGCTAATTATACCCTCACCCTCACAGCTTAGCCAGCACCCTTGTTTGGGACTCTCCTTTGTTAATTCCATCAAAGCCCTACTTATTTGTGGGTTCATGGTGTTTCTCTTCCAACCATTTAATCTTTCCTTCTTCCAACTGTAAGCAAAAATAGAAGGAAAACATGTTCTTTCCTGAAGTCTATGTGAAACTACTTAAATCCTCCGGTGTTTTCCTGCAAAGGAAACCATTTCCTTCTGGCCCCACGATCAGGAACCACGAATATAGTGTGCTGTTTTTTAGGAAATTCATTTAACCTTCTTTGGGGATTGGCCTTTGAACATAATTCTTCAGCCATACTTGTGGTGTCATTCAACTAGCAATAAGTATTTTGCACTTGATAGAATCACACAGTCTTGTTATGATCAAGACAGATCTCTCTAGCAGGTCATCCCTATGATATATATGTTCTTATAAAAACATGAAAGTTTCTGGCAAACATTACAAATATAGGTTTGTGACCATTTCCCAGAGAAATTCAAACTTGGGACTCTGTCTCTCAAACACATACACACACACACAAGCACGTCAGTCACCTTTTTTTAAGGTTTTCACGTATTTCTGAAAAATGATAGTTACTATCCCTGTGACCTAGGGACCTAGATCATAAACTACTCGAAGTTAAAATACTATACGTTCTTCTTTTCTTTTTTAAACTTTCCATAAAAACCTCCAGCATGTTCACCTACACCCCCACGATAAGATACCCATATTTAGAGGACTCATCCAGGCCTGTGCAGGGCTGGAATAGATCTAGCTTACAGAGCTGTTTAAGCACTCTCTCCTAGGCCTCCCTTGGGAGCATCCTGAGATCTGCTCTCTAGCCAATCTGTGTGCTCATCCTTTTTAAAAAGTTATCAGTAATTAAAACAATTTGTCTTGCTGTACCATTCAATTTAATAAAAAAGTATTAATGAGCAAACGAGTTTGAGAACAGTGGGAGCTATAAATAAGCCATGGTCCCCCCTCTCAAGAAACACAGTGTAGTGAGGAGACAGACACAGAAAGTCTAAAAAATACTGTTTCCTTTCAGCTTTATTTTTTTTTTAAAGATTTATTTATTTATTTTAGAGAGAGAAAGAGAAAGAAAGTGGGCTGGGGATGGGGGAGGGGCAGAGGGGGAGGGAGAGAGAGAATCTCAAGCAGACTCCCCACTGAGCTCAGAGTCTGATGTGGGGCTAGATCCCAGGACCCTGAGACCATGACCTGAGCCGAAATCAAGAGTTGGATGCTTAACCACATGAGCCACCCAAGCACCCCTCAAGCTTTACTGTTTTTATAATGTGGGTGAGGAAAAGTTTTCTATTCCCTTAGGAAGGCAGGCTCCTGTCCCTCATATATGTTCTTTTCCAAAAAGGACAATGTCTCAGATGACAATGGGAATAGAAATAATTGTAGTCCTCATCTGGACTGTGCCATATCAGGGAGGAACAGTCACTAGGCTAGCTGAGTTCTGACTTTCCACTTTCACCTGGCTTTGTCCTTCCAAGGGACTTTCCCTTACGGGCCAAAGTCAGAGGGGCTGAAGGGCAGTTACTCCTTCCTGGCAGGAGAGCACTGGAGCTTAGTGACAAAGCCCTATTGTGCTTGAAGAGATCAATCTGATGAAAGGAGAGAATACAACAGTGAACCTTTGGTGTCTCTTGAAACTTTGCTTTAAAATAATTCATTTGTATTTTAAATGCAAGAAAAATGCACATAATTCTGGTGGACTTGCATATTCTAAATACGTATGCACTTACAGACAAGGAAAAGATCACACTCTTTACTGTTAGCAAACACCCCACTATTAGAGGGATGCTTTGTGTTTATGAACAGAACAGGACCCATTAGAGTTCAGTAAGAAAAGCAATTTGAACAGCACCTATAATAAAATTTTGTAGGAAGTGAAACACCAAAGAGTGCCTGGAAGTATGCTGATACAGACTGAGTCTCATGCAAGCTGTCCAGAGAGATAGCTGAGGTGTCCAGGGGGCCTATCCCCAGATCCTTCTCTAAGGTCCTTCAATGTCTGCAATTCCACAGGGCAACACCTCTAAGCACTAGGAAGCAGAAGCCATCTAAATTTCCGTAAATTATTCTGAGGGAAAAATCTCGTCAGGGATGACACTTGTAAGAGAAATAGCAGATACGGTTTTACATTGAACAAAATCCCAGCTTTTTGTTTGTTCTTTGAGGTTAAAATTAAGTCTGTTTTTGTTGTTGTTGTTGTTGTTGTTGTTGTTTTAACTCAGGTTAGAATTAGCCTAGAGGTGAAACAGCAACTATATAATAAAGGTGGGTTCCAAAAGTATATGAGTTCAACCATGGTCTGGAAAATTAGCTGCCATCTGGAGATGAAGTGGTGGCTTTTCCCTTGGAGTTACTTAGTGTCTCTGTGCATCAAATTAGAAAATGTAAGTTTATTAAAACAATTTGCAATGGATTGTGAAGCATGCTTACAGTTGAAAATGAGATTGTGCTTCTTCAATACTTAACCAGTGGGCTCCTGACACTCAAGTACCACTTTGGGCATACTGCTAGACATGAAGTTTGAAAACTCTTGCTAAAAGCCCAGTATCTACATATATTCCGTGGCCAACATGAAAAAGCCATCTTTTTTTTTTTTTTTTTTTTGCACTATTACACGGAACAGTTTATTTAACAGCTTTGGGGTGTGATGCCCTTGTTTTTTTAGTTTTTTGTTTTTAATAAAAATTGTATATACTTAAGGTGTACAACATGAGGATTCAGTATACAAATACATTAGTGAAATTATTACTACAGTCAAGTTAATTAACTCATCCCCTCACATAGTTACCTTTTGTGTGAATGTGTGTGCATGTGTGGTGAAATCTACCTGAAATCTACCCTTTTAGTGAAATCTCCAGGATTTAATACAATTGTATTAACTACAATCAACATGCTGAACTCTAGACTTATCACATTCCTATTATGCAGATATCATCATTCCACTCAAAAGTCAGCTTTTGTATTTCCAAATTCTTGTGAGAGTTGAAAGCAATAAATGTCCTAATAGCGCCAAGATTGGTTCTTTTGTGAACTATATGCTGAACTATCTGCTAAACTAGAGAAAACTCTGTGAAAGTTATGTCTCTAACTCCTTAGTGTACATGATATAGCAGGGAATCACACAAACTCAAAGAAAACTGAGAGGAGAAACCAAACTGGCTAAGAAAATTGAAGGAATCAAATTTAAATAATTCTCAATACATCATGACATGTGTTAGAACAGTTTTAAATTCTTGTCTGAAGAATAAATGGATGTAGTAAAACTATTAAGCAAAATTGTGTCAGGGGGCCTCCCAGTCTGGAGGAACTCAAGTTTGTCCAAGTTATACCCGTGAGACCAGTACAAAGTCATGAAAAAGCTAATCATTCTTTAGTTTAATCCACACCAATCAGTCTTCCTCCAGGCATCTGCTACCTGATTTTAGAGACCATATCAGAAATAAAAAGAAGCAGTGTCTCATTTATCATATGTCAAATTCAAAGGCATACATAGCTGCTTGTGAAGACCCTACTATGCTTTATTCACCTCAGAAAGAGATGTGCTTACCTGTCCCTAGTATAAAGCAGTCTTTCATGTGGCTTTAAAGATTAGTCCTGGGTCAGGTTATTATAATGCTTCCTCCCTGCAAGTCAACCATACAAGTCTCAAATCCTGAAATTCACTGGAATATTCATCAAAGAGATTATTTTAGCATAAGCAAGACCACTGTACTCAAATCTCTGTTTATCAAGTTTGCCTCCAAACTCTGCAAAGTGGAGGAAACTTTTATTGGATTTCAGAATTCTCCAAGCATTCTTGGGAAAACAGAAATTAACGGGCTTTGGCATTTCAAGAACTCATTGGGATTATCAAAGGCTTCAGTAGGAAACTCAAAACAAATAGAACAGCAAATCATCAGTGAGAAAGCAATAAACATGGCTAGTGAAATCTATGTCCAGTGTACTTAGCACTGAAGGAAGAGCTTATTTTTACCCAGACCACTTGCGGTTAGATGTACCCTAAAGACAGATATCCAATAATGGTTTGTCTCCTACTTCCTGGCTGGTGTTGTTTCTAGGTTGTGTGTGTGTTGGGAGGGTGGGTCAGGGGAAGGGTGTGACTGCTACTTGAAAACTAGCTCTCCAGGAAGGATCAAATCATCTACAGTGTGACTTTCCCTCCTCTCAGGACAATTGCATTTAAATATAGGCCAAAGGCTTAAGTCACAGGAATAAGGCTTAATCACAGGATTTCAGAAAATAGCCTTTTGGGAAGCTTGAGGACGGGATGGTGCAGTTGCCCTAGAGCCTCTGAAAGTACGATGTGTCGGTCTGCCTTTCTCAAATTAGGCTGAATTTTCAAGTCCTTGTTGAAACTTCCAAGTCTTTGTTACAGATTGCCTCGGAATCCTAGTCTGGTTTAATCAGTTTATGATCAACTCCAGAATGACAGAGGAGTATACACAGAGAGGACTTGTATCAGGGGAAGTGAAATAATTACTTCCTTAATGAAAAGCGAATTTAAATTCTAGGTTACTTATAGTAGCTGCTTGTTGGGAGAGGGGAACCACAAATTTAAAGTTGTGATTTTTTTTTTTTTAAATGTTCGGGAAAACGTGTCAAGCAATAATATATTAGGTGTGCAATACTTTTGTCAGGTAGAATGTCCTGGCTTTGGAAGGGTGACAAGAGGATTGTTACAGCAGTCTGCCTTTCAAAGGGCAGCTTTGATCATATGGTTAACTTGACATTTGGGCTGAGGAATTTAACCTCACCAGTGATGGGACTGGATTTTGCCACGCTCCCCTTACCCAAACTACAACATGCTTACTGCTTTCTCCCCACATTCCCCACATCTCAGCCTCCAGGACCAGCTACCAACAAGTCATTTTGTCCATTTTCATTGGTCTGACCACACAAGCAACATCCTGTTTCTTTAAATCTCTGATGCTCAAATTTCCATTGTAGAAACCAACTCCCTGTCAATTTTCTCTACGTTTAATCCTCAGCTTCTTGTCATATTTTCATTTTTCTGCATTGGTTCCCATGGTAACAAGTCTATTGGCAGAGAAAGTGTGACTCTGCTTTTAGCCCTCTGCACAATACAAAATCCTTCTAGTGATTCTCAGGCAAGTGTCATATAAAAAGGCAGGGAGAGACTACAGTTCCCTAGGCTAATGCCTCTAATCCTCTACCCCACCACCTGTTCTTTCCCACCCTATTCCCCAACCAGGCCCACTGCCCAGAATCCCTTCATCTTTTGATCCAAGTATTCGAAGTGCCCTCCTATCCAACTACAGATGCCAGGACTGAACCTTTTTTGTTCAGACGACTTCCTCTTCTGTGAGTGACTTACCGGACAGAAATGTGTTAACTAATGGCAATGGACATTTGGAGGCAACATGGGAGAAGCAACTTGCACTCATTTTTCTATAAAATATCCTCAATATGCATCTGAGATGTATACAGCCCAGGGAATAAGTAGGTCCTGAATGAGCTCCTGAGGAAGAGGAAGAGTTAACAAAGATGTAGAGAAGCAAAAAACCTTGTAACTGGTGGCCAAATGTGAGCAAGGGGGCTACAGTTGGGACAATTCAGGGTTCAAGTAAGTAAAAGGTAAGAAACCTACCAAAAGCTAAGGAAATGGAGCATAGAGAAAAAAGGAGTTTTTGAGTCAACGGCAGAATGGGAGCCTGCATAGGAGAGAATAGCTTTCTGCAAACTTTGGCCCAACTCCATCTACAAAACATTTTTCCAAGTAATCTTTCCCTTAATAACAGATTGTATGTTTTATTTTGAATTCTAGAATTCCACTGTGGCTTGGCAGTAAGTTATATGCCTAGCAACCCCAAATCTCCTATGTCCTCAGTACTCACAAAAAAATCAGGAACTGTTCATCAGAAATTATACAGTCCCCATGCTGAATGTGCTTTTTATTTAGGTTTTTTGAAAAGTTAATGAATTCAGGGGAATGAAAATAGATGTTGGAAATAAAAATGTGGGTATCTCTAGTTAAGAAAATTATCAAATGTAAATGATTCCTTTCTTCGTTGGGTTTTATAAAAATATGTGATACTTAAGCACACTGAAGTTTTAAAGTCGGCTGATTATATTGTACAAAGGTATTTTTGGCCCTTTAAAAATTATTTTCCTACATTAAGAAAAGTTTTCTTATATTCAAAACTTTATTGTGACTCAGGTTTTGTGTCTCTGCATAGACACACATATATAGGTGTTTTTCTTTGCACACTTGTTTTACACAGGTAAAATAATGAGATTAAATAATGCCCAGGTATGCAGGTCAACTGACTTCTATGGTAGCTAGATTAAGGAAAGCATCTGATGAATGGACAAAAGAAATCACATGATATTTCTTTGTATCTTTCCATCTCTCTTCCCCTTCCCCAGCACTCTACTAAAGAACGTCAGGAAATCTTATGTAATTTTTTGGAAAGTCCACAGGAAACCAAGTTGCAAGTCTCAGGCAGAACATGAAGCAGTTCCCATATTTGTTAGAATGGTGATTTATTTTCAGAATGTAATGCCAAAATAAATTTTATATTCAATACTTATAGAGTCTTTCCACTCAGAGGACTCTTATTGGTCTTGAATGTGGAAAAGGCATCTGTTCAGGGCAGCGAGTAATGTATGTTAAGTTTTACGCTAGAAAATTTGGTTTTAGCTTTGATGACACCCAGTGTCAATGGAATGCAATAAATGTTTTATACTGCTTTCTGATGTTTAGGTATTTCCCTTTAACATCCTCAACTGCATTTTTCTCCTTGAAAACGCAAGCCTTACTGTTCTCTGTTTGGAATGGAGAAAAAGATAATTGATAGGCAGATAAGCTGGATATTTTTGTCTCAAAGCCAGTCAAGTTTCTTTTTGGACTCAGTGTGTAAAAGGGACTAAAGGAAGCTTAAGGACAATGGCATTGTCTTCATATAAAGGAGCAAATTTTTCCTGGTTAAAAATCAGAGGTGAATCTACTAAATTGTTTGTAAATTTCAAAGACTATCTCAAATAACCTTGGAAAAGTAAGGTTTTAAGTGCTGTAGTTTCATTTTTCCCACTTTATAACCACCCAAGGGCACCCCCCTACCCAGCTGTATATAAGTAAACTATAATATGAACTATGGTCTCTTTCTACTCAGAGAAGAAATATTAACAGCAGCGATTCTAAATAGACAGTGATAAATTTTTAATTGGTCTGTAAAGAATTATAAGTAAAAGGATATTAGATACTAGGTTTTTAGAATTTTAAGTATCCATGAGAATTATTCTTTCATTCCTAAAGTGCTTGACAATTGATTACTTTGGATCTTAGTTATTGGGGGTGGGGACACAACACAATCTTTTTATTACTGTGTAAAGAAGTTCTAATTCCACCTATTTATATTAAATATTTTTCATATGCTAAACATATGTGCACACAAATTATCCATTTTTCCTTTGAGATCATATAATTCAGTTAGTGAAATATTTCACTCTTCTTTAAGAAAAATTCCTATGCAGTGATGCAACACTGACTGGGCCACTATTTTAATAAGATGAAGACAGTCTCTAGACTCATTCTTTTTCAACATCTGACTTCACTACCATATGTGCAGCACAACAGTGACATCTTAAGGCCAAGTAACTAGAACTCCTTTAGCCAGAGAAAGAATTTGAATTGGATCTGTTCTCAAAGAAATTTCATCCTGTTATCAAGTAGTTTTCAAGTTCCGTTTGCAACTGGTAGATCTTTCTAAATGCTACTTTATGACTTCTTTTGCAGTCTTTGTGAACATTTTTATGTGCACTGGTAAACACTAACATTTTACAAAGACATATTGTATATTAATGCATGCATTTCATTGCATAGTTTATTGACACTCCCCTTGTAAAGCTTTTATGGAAGAAACAACAAGCCACAGCAGTATAGCAAAAGAGGCTTAATCTTTATAAATTGGGGCCTTTTCTGTCTCTTTGCTAGCCTAGGTGGCTGTATACAAATTCGGGTGGGAGGGGGCAAGAAACACCTCTTAACATTTAAGGTTTTCTACATCGATGAACTCTAGTCAATTCAAAATAAATTGCTTACTTTAGTAAAAAATTTTACCATTTTATAAAAAAAAAGTTAAATCATGACATGTTTAATTGAAATGGCTGTATTGTAATTAATATTTTGAGATAATTGTGATTTTGAGCTTCAATTATATATAAAAAGTTGTCATTTTTGTATGTGCTAAAAATATGTATCACAATTAACAGTACTTTTTAGTTGAACTACATATTGATGTAAATAAAAACTGAATGAAGACATATTTACTACTTTATTAACATAGATTGTGAATGTACTTAATGGTTTTTTTGCAGTATGAGACCATAATGACTTTGAAAGCTGCTTCATTTTATGTGCAAAGGAGTCCTATGAATCTATATTTTAAACTTACTGAATCAGTGAAATTAATTACTTTGTCAGTTAATTTGCAAATGCAAGCTGTACTCTCCAGTTTATTTTATGTATTGACACTAATTGGTAAAGGTGTACAATGTGATTAGAATGCATTCTGAAGATGCTTTCTGTACAGATACAAAATACAGGGACTAAAATAATGCTGTGCAGTGTATAGCAGAGCCATTTTTCGGCTTTGGTGTACTCAATTTTTTCAGTATTTAAAAACGTGTTTTGAATAACATAAAAGTCTCTTTATTGTATAAATAATAAAATGTCACATTATTGTAAAGTGTCTTTTGTCTAATATCGAAGCAGATTTCTTAGCCACAGAGTTGTAGTACGAAAAGGGCATGTTTTTTTAAGCCAAAAACAACTATTATAATCCATATTTGAAAATGTAACTTTTATTATGAACATGTAGTATTTATCTTTATTAGCAATGAGTTTTTTCATAATATGAGCATGCCTCAATCACCCAAAAGCTAGCTAGCTACCTACCTGCCTATCTATATAAGTTAATATACATTCTGTTGATTGGCTACTTAATAGAATCAAATGGTAAGTTTTATTATGACTGATCAGCCTACCTCTGATATTTTTGGTACAAATAAAAATATTTCTACTTTATTTTTACTAAATCAAGTTAACCTGTAACAAATTCCCTTTTAGAAAATTTCCACATGACTACAAGTTTAGTCTTATGAAGATCATAAATAAATTTGAGAAGTAAGGCCCTGGAAATAAAAAAAATAAATGCACAAGGTTGGATTAGAACACACCAACAGAGTAGATAATGTATACAAATATCTGCTTAGTAAATTACTTCAGAAATTTCGAAGACTTTATGTGGTATATGTTATTAGTTATTTTCTGTTGCTGACATCTACAGAATTAAAATAAGCTCTTCAATACTTTTTAAAGAAGAACAAAAGGTATTTGTAAACACACTGAGGGAAAAATATGCAGATCGAATCCCTTCAAATTTCTTGAATCTAGAAGTACTAGGTTACTGTATGGAAACTTAATAGTAAGAAATCATTTTAAAAAAACTTGTCAAGTTTTAAATTCAAAATTGTGAGAGCAACTTAAACAACGCTTTTACTGTTTTCTCTGCCAATAACTACATCTCGTGTAACATTCCTGTTACATTAGATATTATGACAAAATGGTTTCATAAAATGTAGGGAAAAGGCTAGACAAGAAACATTTCAACTAGATTAAAACAAAAGCAAGACAGTGAATGTTAATTTAAAACTTATACCAAGACCAACCACATCACAAAAGTCTTATCACGGGTAAGGAAAAGCCTTATTTTTTTAAATGCCAAAGAACAGTTTTGAATAAAATTCAATTCAATTTTATATCTAACAAAAAAGGTAGAAATTAGATGGTCATATTCAAATCAACTAGTCACATTAAATGTAACATGAACAGAAATGTTGGGGAAAATCCCACTTCTACAAAAATGCTTTCTCATTATAAAAATATCAAACTAACTTAAATAAAAAATCACCTTTGAAGAAATTGTTTACTATCTTATAAGGAATGAAAGTAGGATAAATCTTATGCAAAACATTCAGAATAAATGCATGAACACTGTATGTGGTTATCACCATTACAAATGAACAATACCTTAGAAAAACGTTACTTATCAATGTAAGAAGTCTAAGAATTAACATGACCAAGATTATAAAACAACTCCAATTTAAGTAGGAATCCGGTCTCTCAAATATTCCAGAACAGCAGCTGTTCCTTTCATTAATATGGCTGCTCGAGGAACACGGAATGGATTTCCATCTAGTAGTAGTGTTCTAAATAAAAGAGAGAATTAAGAATTTTAACATTTTCCATTAGGGAGGCTTTTCTTCTAATTTCAATTGCAATTTTATAAATCAATTTGTGTATTTTTTTCTATTTGTCCCTTTTCAAATCTAAGCATTTCAATAGTTGGAATTAGAACTACAATAATAACCCAAACAACATTAATTGAATACTTATTATATGAAAGGTGTTGTGTTGAGGAATTTATGTTCACTGACTCTCTTTTATCTTAACAATCCTATGATGTAGACACCATTGATGTTCCTATTTAATAGGTAAGGAAACATGAGTTCAGAGAAGTAAGACAGACATGTCCCAAGATCATACAGCTATTAAACAGAGGAGCTGTGACGTGAGCCACCATTTTACCCATCTTCTTCTCAATCTTATAATGACCATATACTACATGGTTAAATTATATTTATACATTAGAATGAGCATACTTGTCAGTATACCAAGGACTATAGTGTAATCAATATATCCCCCCTCCGCCCTGGGAAACATTAATTCCTGCTCTCTACCTCCCTTGACCAGATGCACGCAGAAAATCTATTTACATGTTCTAAAATGAGGTTCAATTTCAGATTTGAGGACTGGTTGATTGGTTTCTTTAAATGAAATAAATTATAAGATAAAGAGACTTTTAATTTTCAAAAATTTAAGTGTTTGTGTAAACAAAAGCCAAAGGATTCATACCATATCATATTACACAATAGATCTAAATGATATCCTCAATATTTCTATGGGCTGTGGAAATTCTTTCAAAGGCTAATTTTCTTAATTTATAAAAAGGAATTAATTACAGTTACTCCTCATTATTCACAGCCTCTCTATGTGCTAATGTGCCTATGACTAAAAATTATTAGTAACCCCAAAATCAATACAAAGGGCACTTTCGAGGTCATTTTTGGATATGCAGAACAGCAAAAAATTTGAGTCAATCACTAGGCACATTCTCAGCTGAGGTCAGAAAGGTGATGCTCTCCCTTCTTGTGTCAGTTCTCACACTGTAATCAAGCATCCTTTCTGTGGTCTACTTAGTAATGCAACATTTTTTGCATTTTTGTACTTTGTGTTGGTGATTTCACTGTTTAAAATGGCCTGCAAGTGTGGTGCTGAAGTGTTTTCTACTTTTCCTAAACACAAGAGGGCTGTGGTGTGCCTTACAGAGAAAATATATACACCAGATAAGCTTCATTCAGGCATGAATTATAGTGTTGTTTGGCCATAGTTAAATGTTAATGAATAAATAATATTAAATACAGAAATACACATAGAACAAGGTTATGTATTGACTAGTTCATGAAAATGTGACCAGAGGCTCCAAAGAGCCTAACTTTATACTTCCCCTAGCAATAATGGTTCAGTATTCACTAATCTGGTGTTCACAGAGACTTCATAAAATACAACTACTGCAAACAACAAGAACCAACTGTATTTGCCTCTTACAATTCACTAATATGAGCACCAAAGCAGATGCCAGTGCTGCCCTAGCAAAGTAAAATATGCCCAACCTCATATATAGTTTTCAATAAATTAAATAAATTAAATTACTTCCGACACATTCTGCTTAAGTACTTGGCTTTCTGTTGACATCTCAAAACTCTCTTTATATTCATTTAACAAGCACCTATGGAGTGCTTACTGTGTTCTAGGCACTGGGACAACTCTTTTCTAAAGGAGGAAAAAGAAATGATACAAATGAGTCCAAACAAAGCAGGCTGGAAAATCAGAGGGAGGGACTAACTCTGCTTGGAGAAGAGGGAAGGTTTGGAGAAGAGGGATGATATTTAGGTTGATTCCTGATAAAAGCAGGGTGGAGGCATTTGAGGTTAAGGTAACAGCTAACACAAAGAATAAGAAAGACCACTCTGGGCTTGAAATAAATGGTGACAGTCTGTAATCAGATTCTGAGCAACCTTGTATCCATAACTGGGGAGTTTGTATTTCCCTGACATTTTTTATGCAGTGCAGTTTCAAGTTATACACATACAGTGATGACAAAAGTATCAGAAAACAATCAGTTACTATATTGACATATATTATAGCATATAAACAAAGCTAAAAAATATATTATTTGGTAAAACTTGAAAAATGGAATTGGGATTCTGGATTTTGTTACCAGTTATTTTAACACAACATTAAATTTTTTACTTCAACTTTCCTGCAAGAGTACCTCAACAAGAGAAAAAAAAAACTTATAAATCAATTAAATGGAAAAACTTAGTAGAATGGTGTAGTTACCTTAAGTTCACACAATTACCAAGCTCTGGCGGAATTTGTAGGAGGTCATTATTTTGAAGGTCCAAGGTGATCAGATTTTCCATTGCCTTCATTTTCTGAGGATCCACAGATCCAACCTGATTGTTACTAATCAAAATTGTTTCAAGTGTGGGGATGTGATACAGAACTTCAGGTAGTATTCTGAACCTGTTAAAATATGAACAGAACACCTAAATGTATTGGAATCAAGGGAAAATCATTCCTTCAAATAGATGATCCTAAGTTTGATATCATCATGTAGTTTCATTTAGTGTAATTTATTTTATATTTGGTTTAAGTCCTGTGTTCAAATTTCAAGAAATGAACTGATTTTGGAAACCTTAAAATATATGTTAAGTGGACAGACGTATCATTTTCTGTTTATTGTGTAAATCCAACAAAAGTTTAAATTCTCCCATGTTTTTCTTTTCACATTTAGGAGACAAGAAAATCCTCCTGAGATTCTATATAAAACATCCCCATGTAGGTATTCTTCCTTAGTTTGCTTTTACTTCTTATAAAACAGAATTACTACCAATATATTAAATAAATATTAGAGATTTATATTTTGCTCTGATTGAAGCTTCCAAAATGAGTGCAATTTTGGTTCTTGAAAAGATGACAAACTAACATAGGCTGCTGCCTGCTCATCCAAAGCAACACTGAAGATGTCACAAAAAAGAAGGGAAGGCTGATTGCTCTCAGAGCAATACTCAGCAATTAATGCAAGATTATTGAGGATCTTTTGGCATGGTTACAGTGTGAGATAACTGTGGCATGGACTAGAAAAGACAAGGGTTGGGCTGAAGGAGAGATTTATAGCTGTGCCCTTTTAACTTCCCTATACTGCCCTTCTTTTGCTGCCTTGATGTTTTAAAAAAAAAAAAAAAGTAAGAAAGGAAGGAAGAAAAAGAAAAAGAAAGAAAGAAAGAAAGAAAGAAAGAAAGAAAGAAAGAAAGAAAGAGAAAGAAAGAGAAAAGGAAGG
The DNA here is from genome assembly GCF_003265705.2 of Callorhinus ursinus. Classification (NCBI taxonomy): domain Eukaryota; kingdom Metazoa; phylum Chordata; class Mammalia; order Carnivora; family Otariidae; genus Callorhinus; species Callorhinus ursinus. The sequence continues at coordinate 44,145,773 of NW_027397071.1, read as the reverse complement.
AAGGAAGGAAGGAAGGAAGGAAGGAAGGAAGGAAGGAAGAAAGAAAGAAAGAAAGAAAGAAAGAAAGAAAGAAAGAAAGAAAG